>NC_133301.1:7036751-7202756 GCF_005239225.2 Populus alba | reverse complement strand
TCTGTTGAACCCTGCAAACTCCTGCCATCTGATCTTGACCTTCCGTCATACTTACTTCACACCTGCTCTCCATTGGTTCAATCCTCAATTGTCCCATCCTCAACATTTTAGCAATCTTTTCGCAAAACTCGGTGCAATCCTCAATGTGATGTCCTTTCTCTTCCATGGAACTCACAGATAGTCACCTCTCTCCAATTGGCTTACCACCTTCACCGCTAGAAATCCTGATTGTACTAACATGTCGTACAACCTTTTCATCGGCACCTTCAACACCTTGCATTGATTTCCCACTTCGATCATGCCTATTCCGCCACTGTTTGGAACATGTTTAGGCAATGGGTTTGAATTAACATTGGCTTGTCTTCGAAGGATACCCATCCTAACTTAATAAGCTCCAATAACCTCTTCTTGAATGCATAGCAGGTTTCAATCCCATGCCAGGATTACCCCCGTGGTACTCGCAAGTCAAATCGGGCTTGTACCAAATTGGGAATGGTGGTTGTAGCGGTAGTGTAGGGATAGGAGCTACTTGCCCAATGCTTAAAAGTTTGGCATACATGTCCTTCAAAGGCATGGGTAATGGTGGCAATTGTTCTGAGGTGTATCCTGAGTGGGGTCTTTGGGGTAGTGATTTTGATAGTTTGGTTGGTTTATTTGTTCGGTTAGGTGAAAAAAGATTGGTTAAAGTTTATGCGTGGGATTGAGAGGTAGGTGCTTTGGGCTGTGGAAATTTACTTTCTTGCCTTTATACCGCCTTCCAAATTGTTAACATCCCCTTCTCTTTTCCTTCCCATAAAACCTTTCTTTCTCTAAAAGGCTCTGCTATGCGCCCTGCTTTAATTCCTTGCTCGATTCTTTCCGCCACACGTACAACATCATAGAAATGTTGAGATGAGCTACCCATTAAATGCTCATAGTAAGGTGCCTTGAATGTATTGGCGAACAAAGTCACCATCTCCGTTTTATCAAAGGGGGTTGCACGTGCGTGGCCTCGTCCCTCCATCTTTGTGCATAAGCCCTCACTGACTCTTGGCTTCTCTTTTCCATCGACATGAGGCTCGTTCGATCTGGAGCAATTTCCAAATTGAACTTGTATTGCTTTAGGAAAGCCTCCACTAAGTCTTCCATTTCTAATCTTGACATTATCCAGCCTCATGTACCAACTTAGCGCAGATCCGATAGACTGTCTTGGAAAAAGTAGATCATTAACTTATCGTCATGAATTACTTCAGCCATCTTGTTGCAATAAGATCGAAGGTGAGTGTTTGGGCATTCCAACCCAGTATACCTTATAAACTCTGGTATCCTAAAATCTTTTGGTACCGTGAGGTTAGGTACCAAAACATATTTCGACGTTCGCAGGGGGTCAAACCAATCATTTTCCCTCGACTGCTCTTAACCTTTCTTCTAATGCTGATATCTTGTCATCATTCACAAAAACCCTGGACCTATTATCGGAAGGCCCCTCGGCTGTTAAATCTACAGTGATATGAGCTTGAGGGGGTTGAATGGGAATGGTAGGTGCAAAGTGCTGCCCCGTTGCTGAATCTGCCCCCATATTCTGAGATATCCCCGGGACAGGGGCCGACGGTGCTCCTATAGGTGGTTGGGTAGATGTTCCCTCCCCATTCTTGGCTTTTAAAAGTTGCTCAAGCAGATTGGTCAACCGGGAAACTTCATTTTTCACGGATTCCAACTCGGTCTGGTAGTGTGACTCTAACTGAGCTCTTTCTTCGTTTTCCATTCTTGATCTGGACCGGGTTTGGTGGACTCTGGATGTGGAACCTATGTTTCACGATCTGGAGATGCATGCATAGATGTATGAGAAAATGTATGATTGTGATGGATGCATGCATGTTTTATTGTGAACGAAAAAATAACCATCCCATTATAAGCATTCTCTTGTCACATTGCTTTGATAGAAGTTCTGCCTTTCGAGTCGTTTTGCTAGAATCATGTTCACCAAGAGACAGATTTTGCATAAGAAGATGGTCAACGCCCTTTTCATTAATGCTTGGATAAAAAATACATTTAAAAAAATACAACATGCTAATCTCTTTCCTCCATAAAACTCCTTAGCCAAAGGTAAGAAAGCAAAGCCGCGGTTCTCAATCTTCCTAAAAAGGCATCGGTTTCGGCTAGGCTTCGGCGATAGCGAATGATGTCTCCTCCCACATTCGTGCATTGATTCTAATAATTCGAGCATGTGCAGCAGCTTCGTCCATTTGCTCATCGGTTTTGGTCATTTTTTCTATGAGCAACATGTTTGTTCTGTTCAAAGCAATGTTGTTGGCGTCGATTCGATCCTTGTGCTTTTCCGTTGCTACTAGCTTCTCGTCCAAATACTTCGACTTTTCGCGTTCTTTGTCGAGCTTTATCCTTGCAACTTTTATCTCACTCCTCTTGGCTGCTAACTCCGCTTTATCATCCTCGAATCCTCCCCTTTTGCTTTCCAACTCTATATATTTCTTATTCAAATCCTTATACCTCCTAATCCTATCCATTAGTTCGAATTGCACTTGCACAAATTTTTCTTGGTAATATTTTGCACTTTCTTGGCAATCGCTAAAGTCCATCTCCATTGCTTCAAGTTCAGAACAACTTTGCATCCAATCCAAACTCAACCCTTTAAGCTCCTTCTCACTCCCTTCCCTAGCAATCTTCTCCTCAACCAACTTTAACTCAAGCTTGGTTATTTTCGCATCTCTAGACTGTATTTGCTCATCTAGAAATGTTCTCCTTTTATCCTCTTCTAGCATCATTCCTTCCAACATCGCCTTGTCCTTTCTGCTCTTGCTCAACTCTATTCTTAGTTTGTCCACTTGCCTTCTCAATTCACCGTTAACCCTCTTTCTTTTGAGGGGTTCCTCTATGGTTTGAGGAGATTTGACTTCTACACGAGGCATGGCTGAAGCAGCTAAATCATCTTCAATATTAACCTCTTTTCCTTTAATAGGCTCCTCTATAGCGCAAGGCATGGCTGAAGCAGCTGAGGCTCTCCATTTTACATATCCTTCGCTCACACTTGGATCTCTCAAACCTTCTATTTCCACCAACACTAGATGCTTCCAATCTTGTTTGATGATCTCCAAAACTTCTTTTGCCATGGGATCTTTGAACAGACCAAAGAATTGAGCAATTCCCATAGTTCTGGGAACAAACTGTATGCCCCCAAATTGTCTTACCACTAAAGTCGGAGCATAACTCACATAACCCGTAATCCCCACCAATGGTACCCAATGCCTTTGTCCACAACTCATTAGGACCTTCGTTGTTGTTACCCATGGTGCTCTCCATTTAAAATCGCTATTAGATAATCCTTCCAATTTATCAACCCAACCCTGGTTGTCTAGATCTCCCCATTCTTCTTCTTCCACTAACTTTAGGGGTTTTTTAGTGAACCACCAAAAATTATTGAAGACAGGTTTCTTTGTTTCGATATGGCTCACCATCCAAATATACAACAGTTGCGTGCAGCATCTCATTGCTCCTTTTCCAGCTTTTCTACAATGGTTAAGTGTCAAAAATGTTTCGGCTAAGATAGCAACCACTGGATTGATCTGTGTGTTCTCATACTCCACATAAGCAGCGGCGGCCTCCAAGCTTACTAAACCAGTCTGACTTGGGAACAACACAAGGCCAAATATACCTAAGGCAATCAATTTTTCTACTTCTGACTCCTTTTCCAACTCTAGCATCCTCCATTTCAAAACCGGTGCCATTCTTTCCATAAACTTTTCCAAGTTGGAGATTCTGAGCAGTTTTGACAGCTCAGGGATGATCTTGTCGGATCTCAAAGGAGAATAAATCCGATACAGGTCATTCGGAAACTCGGTCAACAATCCATATTCCTCAATCGTGGGGCACAAGTCTATGCTTCCAAAGGAGAAACATTGGTATTCTGGATCCCAAAAATGAACTAAGGCTCGCACAGCTGGGCTTAAAACTTCTACCTTTGCGATTTCCATCAAACGTCCGTATTTCCTAAAAATGCATCTTTATCCACATTCTGAAAATGAGTCGTTAACTTGTTCACCTCATTCAATATGCAATTCAGGTTCTTGATTGGCGACATCTTCTTAGCATCGCTTCTAAGGCAGTCTCCTTCAATCAATTGTGACAGTTCAGAATTCTTTCCATACTCTATGGAAGATTTAGTGATGGTCATTTCGTTCACAAATTCTGCAATTCAAAATGCATGGGGGGTTAGTCTTGTTTCGATGCAAAAGATTTATATCGGAACATACACCCTAAGGATAGGTTCTAGTTCTTTTACGTGAGACATAGGGTAGGTTTACTACTAGGTCTCTAAAAGAGGGTCTCTTGCTGTTCCAGTGATCACCCTCGTAAAGGCGATATGGAGGTCCAGCAGATAGTGGAATGGCACGTGTACCAATCACTATCAGTCTAAACACTCAGCAAAGAGTTGGGGTTTACACAAACTTAAGCCTTGACTCAAGTCATAAGGCAAGCTGCTAGTCCCCCACTTAAACTTAGAGTTACATGTGTGTGCCCTCCAAAACATAATAATAATAATAAAGTGATGCATGACTATGGCATGTATGATAGAATGTAAAGATATATGCTAAAGCTTTTAAACAAAACATTATAAGAAAACAAAAACCAATAACACATAACATAAACAAACAAACAAATCAAGCTTAGTCCTAACATCCCCAGCGGAGTCGCCATTCTGTCACACCCCCACAAAAAATTTATAAAGGCACGACATCGGCTGGCGATTTTCGTTGTGTTCTGATGATTTGGTTCTTTGGAGTCGCCACCTAGTATTTGGTCACTAGGAACCCTAACTGGTCTTTCAGAGATTCTAAGGCAAGGGACTGGTTGCGTAAAGGGAAGGTACTAGCACCCCTAATACGCCCTACCTAAGGTAAGCTGCTTGGTGTTTGGTTTGCTTTATAGTCTATGGTGTTGGTGTTTTCTAATCCCGTCAACTCGTAAATCGCAAGGATAAGAGAATAAAAGAATGAAGAAAATTTTCACGATTTTTTAAAAGAAAACTACTTTTCACGACTCGTAAACCGTGGAGAAAAAAAAATTAAAATTAAAATTTTGAAATGTTCTCGATCGCAACCAAAACTTCTTTCAAACATGTGCGTTGATTTATTACTCCCGATAATATTTTGGATGTTCGTCCTTTTAAGGATTTCTTCATCCAAACATTAGCGGTGAACAATAACCACAACTTCTCCTCCCAAAATAAGATTTTTATAGTTTTTGGAATATTGGGCCAATACCCTTTGGAGTTTTACAAACAGGTTGTAAAATCCACAAATGCAAGAAAATGATTTTTGTGTTTAAGAAAATCTATGCGAAAACACATTTTCAAAACTTCCAATATTTTTTTTATATATAAAAAGGAACATTCAAAACATGTTAGAGTAATTGGCCGTATGCAACACGCAAGAAAACACATTTTTTTTTTGTAAACATTTTTTTTTTGTGAAAACGGGTATTTTAAACACTGAATTGGTATTCTTATGGTATAAAAATACAAACCAATATTAATCCACCCTAATAAAAATATGCAGGAAAAATCAACACTATTTTTAAGGCCTTTTGAAATTTTTTTAAAGCAAAAACATTTTTTATTTTATTGAAAATCTTTGATGTTTTTTGACGAAAACCGGGTATTTTAATACCGGATTTGTATCTTTACAATACAAACTGATATTGATCAAAATACAGTAATAAAAATTACACAAAAATCACAAATTTTTTTTGAAGATATTTTTTCAAACGGGCCAGACTCGGCCTAAAAGGAAATTGGGCAAAAAATCAACCCAAAATAAATTAGGGCCCAATTTCTACAGGCTGGACTCAGCCCAGCCCACACATGGTGTGGGCTGGATGTTACAACCCGAAATGAACATGGACTGGTTACTGTGCACCTGCACAGTAACCAGTTAATTAATTAGGTGGTTACTGTGCACCTGCACAGTAACCTGTTAATTAATTAGACCTGCATAGTAACCGAAAGAATGGTTACTGTGCCCCTGCACAGTAACCAGCTAATTAATTTCTTACTTGCAGAACGTGCACAGTGCACGTTTTTTGCATGCAAGAAGACGAATTACGGGATAAAGGGGAAGAGTTACCTGCGACGATGAGCTTGGGTAGAAGGAGCTGACAGTGGTGCTGGTGGTGGTTTTGCTGGCGGTTGCTGACCGGAGGATGGCTGGGATGGTGGCTGGCCTTTCTTCCTTTTTCTCTGTGTTTTTGTTCTACTCTGTTCTCCTCTGCTTCTCCTTTCTTCTTCTGCTTCTCACACTGCTCTTCCCTCTCACGGTGATTCTGCTATTTTTTTTGGCAGCGTTGATGGTGGGTGGTGGTGGTGAGAGGAAGCCGGTGATGCCTCAAGTGGTTATGACGGTGACAGTGGCTGGAAGCCTAAGGACAACGGTTGTTTCCTTCTTCTTCTTCCCCGTGCAGAGGAGCAGGTGCTGCCTTTTCTTCAATGGTGCTCTCCTCGTTTGAAACTTCACTCTCCTTTTAGTTTAAAAAATATAAAACTCTCTCCCCTCTATTCGGTCTCTCCTCTCTCTCCTCCCTTCGGGTTCTTGTTTTTTTTTTGGGTTCTTTTTTTCTTTTCTGTCTTTCTCCTCTCTGTTTTTTTTCTTCAGTTTTTCTCTTCTATTTATAGGGGCCGAAAACCGGTGTGGGCGGACCAGTGTTAGTGCGCCTTGGAGCGGGTCTTTGCGCGGCGTGGCTGGGTCGCCTCACCACCCGCGACAGCAAGGTGCCGTTTTCTTTACTCTTCGGCGCAGTGGGAGGCGGCCATGCTTTCGGTCGGCCGTCCACCACCCCCGGTGGTGGGCTAAAGGCTTCGGGTTGTTCATGGAGATGCAAGGGAGAGAGAGGCAGGGAAGTTTATTTCAAAAACCAAGCTTTTTCCTTCTGTTGACAGGTGCGGGGGAAAAGGAAGAAGAAAGGGGAACAGTGCCGTTCAAAACGGCACACGTTCGTCCCTTTTTTTTTTTTTTTTTTTTTTTTTTTTTATGCACCTGAAATCGGCGTCGTTTTCGGATAAAACGCGCCGTCTTTAGTTTCATTTAAAAAATAAAGCGCCAGAACATGTTTCGAATCAGTCCTTAATCATCTTTGTTTAATTCAATTCCGTCCCTGCTAATTTTAGTCCGTCCCCATAGTTGTGCCGCGTTTTTCACTTTGGTCCTTGGCCTCTGATTTTATGCAATTAAGCCCTTAATTGATCAATAAAACTGTCCAATTTCTTCAATTAAGCCCCTGAAACAATTCCAAAACAGCCCCCCCTATCTTTTGCGCCTTCTCTCAAATTGGTCCCTGGTTTCGGATTTTTCACAATTAAGTCCCTAATTGGCCCTTAAACCTTCAATATTTATGCAATTAAGCCCCTGATTTGACTTAATAAAATCCTAAAAAATTATAATTTAGCCGCCAGAACTTTAATTTCTTCAAATTTAAAAGCCCAAATTACAATTGACTTAAAAAGATCAATTTTCTTGGCAATCAAATCCCCTATAAATCCAATAAAAAAAATCAATTAAACCCATAAACATCCAAATTTGGGCTTAGCTCTCCTCAGAAATTCAAAATTTCCTTATCAATATGGGTTCTCATCCCTTCAAGAAATATATTGGTCAAAAATCCAATCTTTGTATCTTTATACTCCTTGAACCAAATTTTCTGACCATTTTCGAGCGCTTCTGCCTCTTGTCATTTTTCTAACCTTCTTTGGCTATTTATTTTATTTTTTTGCGGGGACCCAAAAATGGTACCGTTTACAACAAAACAATACTTTTTTTTATTTTGTCATCACCATCAAAATTAAGACTGACTTTATACCACACGTTATTTCCATCAAGAAAGTAGCAAGTCTTCTATTAATTCGTGTTTGTCATTTCAAAGTGAGCTGCCTAGAAATGTGTTAACCTTTTGATTTCATATTTGTTCCAAAAAGCAAAAAACAAAAAAAACATGGGTTCAAACTTTACAAGATGTGAATACAAGTTTTCAGTGTAATTACTTTTATGCAAATTCAATTTTTTTCTACAATGTGGTTTTAATTAGCCGTTGTTAAATTTAATTCAAGCCTAACATTTTCAATCTAGAAGTAAGCCCCATGATTTAGGCTTAGAAAAAACCAAATGAAAGTTGACCTCAATCAAAAGCCTAGTTGATCCAGAACACCCGTAAATCAACGCCACAAGGACTGTAGATCAACTTCACGTCAGATAAGGACTAGTTTGTATGCTTTTTTTAACTACGGAGGATGTTTGATTTGCACATCTAAAAAAAAGTCTTAAATAATGATACAATTTTAGATTAACACCGATTCAACATAAAGCTAACTTGTCCGATAAGGTTATAACCCAAATCTTGATCCGGAGTAATAAGGGCCAATCTTATGACCTAACACCCTCATCTAGGGTATTAAAGTCTAATCATGTTAAATAATTTTTGTTTTAATAAACAAGACATTCTTAAGAAAAATGTCATATACAAAACATTTGAGATCGCATCCAAATTGAAACATTCACAAATTGATATAATAGTTATTAATATTTTATTTTTAGATATATATATATATATATATAAAATATAAAAGATTTTAATAATTGAATTAATATTGTCAAATCATATATGTTTTTTTGTAGTATTTTTTTTTTTTAATTTCATCTCTTACATTGAGTTTGCTTATCCTGATCCATGATCCGGGTTGAAGACTTGATGGATTAACTCGATTTTTTTTAATATATATATATATATATTATGTTATTACTTCCTCCCCTGTCTTGTATATATTTTCCTCTCTGTTTTTCTTTTATGCTAGCTAGCCTCTAATTTTTGCTGTAGTACCTTTCTATAATAATACTCGACTATTAAAAAAGAAAGAAAAAAGAAGCAGAAATAACTCTCTCTAATGTGCAAAGGAGTGTTTGACGTGCTAAGGATATAGAGGCTTCCTTGTCTCCTTCTGGTCAATCGTCTTGGAGAGCCTATGTTCTTGCCTTGTTCAAGACTCCTATCTTATCTTAGTTATTCAACAAATATGAAGAATTGCCTTGATCCAACTCTCTCTTTTAGGTGCAAGGGTTTTCCGCTTGGGCGATTGGGTTCTCAACGCATCTTTGTTTCAGCCTTTTAAAGAATTGCAAAGTCTTGATTTGAGCTGGAATGGATTGGTTGGTTGCATGGAGAATGAAGGTTAGTTCAATGTTTCTGCACTTAATTATAATCATAAAATAAATGAAGGTTGGTTGGTGTTTAATGTCAATTATCTTGCTTTGATGATTCTCTTTCCAGGCTTCGAAGTCCTATCATCAAAACTGAGGGAACTTGGCCTAAGTTATAACCGATTTAATAATGATAAAACCATTTTGTCATGTTTCAATGGTAACCTTTCCACTCTCAAGTCTTTGGATCTGTCACATAATAAGTTGACAGCTGGATCAGGTAGCTTCTATGGTAACCTTTTAATTATTTAGCTTCGAAACCTTTTCTTTTCTCCTTCTCATATCATTTATTTCTACGCATTTAATTATTTCCTTCCAATATGCTCTTGAGGAACATCATGCAGGTCTCAAAGTCTTGTCATCAAGGTTGAAAAAGCTGGAGAACCTTCATCTAAGTGGGAATCAATACAACGATAGCATTTTTCCATCTCTAACTGGATTTTCATCCCTCAAGTCTTTGGATCTGTCAGGCAATCAGCTGACAGGATCAGGTATAATACACAGTTTCTATCTAAATGCTTCACATGACATTCTCTTAATTATATTGTTTTTTATCAAGAAAAATGAGGACGACTTTATAACTACGCAAAGAGGCACTTGGAATGAGGTCCAGGAGGCATATATTTTTATTCTTATTTTGGCCCTTATATGCCAAAAGTGTTGTAATATTTAGATTAAATTAGCAATCACAAGTTCACTTCAAAACTCTCCTATAAATATATATTTTATATTTATCTTTTTAAATAAATATATTTTTATATATTTTTTCTGTCTTGAGATACTTAGTCGAACACAACTCTAGGCATTTTTTTTAATGAATTTGAGTTTGAATGAGTTTTTGAATAACATAATAAGAAGCTCTCTCCAAGAATATTGTAATTATTTAAAATTGTAATTATTAACAACAATTAAAAAAAAAACTATCCAATACAAATCACTCGTGTTTTATCAATAAAGAGAACAACATAAAACCCACATATTTGATATTTAATTCTTGTTTGTAGCCATTTATTATTTCCTCTCTTTTTAACCATGGTTTTATATTATTTTGGACCTTTTTTTAATCAAAATATTATTCTGCGGTGGAGGATATATTGCCTTATGGTCATGGTGAAATATTTGGACTTTAAGAAATAAAACGTGAAAAAGTTTATAATTCTTTAATGCCATGGATAAAATTGGGAAAGTACTTGCTAGAAAACAGAGGCAGTTAGAAACAAATTACAATTACTAAATTAGTGACAACTAAGCATCTTGCTAACTAAATAGATAGAGGAATTAAGTTACGATTATTATTCTTGTTTTAATTACTGATGAGGTCTTAATTATAAGTTTCTTTATCATAACTTAGCTTCCATCTTTTTATGTATAATTTGAGAATCATATATCAATTGAACAACAACATCTCATTAATTCTAATTATATATATTTAGTTTCTATATATTATTGCATATCGTGAGCTCATAATTATGACTTACTCTTAGAAACAACTCCTTGCAGGTTTTGAGATCATATCATCACATTTGGGGAAACTCGA
Organism: Populus alba; assembly: GCF_005239225.2. Classification (NCBI taxonomy): domain Eukaryota; kingdom Viridiplantae; phylum Streptophyta; class Magnoliopsida; order Malpighiales; family Salicaceae; genus Populus; species Populus alba. Next base: position 7,191,983 of record NC_133301.1, on the reverse strand, counting down.
GAACTTGGACCTGAGCTATAATATATTCATCGACAACATTTTCTCACATCTGCGTGGACTTTCTTCTCTCAAGTCTTTAAATTTATCAGGCAATATGTTGCTAGAATCGACAACTATCAACGGTAAAGTTGTGAAATCTCTGGATTTTTCAAGCAATTTGTTGTTTTATCCAAAAATTATCTCACTACAAAAAGTATCAATTCTTTATCATAGGTTTAAGAACTCGATCAAGATAACACTTAATTTCACTACTTACTTGATTGCCTATTTTCAATTCAACACATCATAGGTTTAAGGACACTGGAATTCTTGCAGTCATTGCCAATATCCCTGAAGACCCTTTCTCTCAAGGATACTAATTTAAGTCAAGGTTAATCATAGTTTAGTTTCTTAAAATCATAATTAATAATATTGAATGGAATGGCCATTCTGTACCACCACTATTTTCATCTTATCTTTTTTCTTCTTCTTCTTCTTCTTTTCACAGGGACTTTCTTCAATTCTAGCACCCTTGAAGAATTGCATCTAGATAATACTTCTCTCCCAATAAACTTTCTCCAGAACATTGGAGCATTGCTTGCTCTTAAAGTTTTGTCTGTTGCTGAATGTGACCTCCATGGCACCACCCTACCCGCTCAAGGTAAATTAACAACTCTCCATCCGCCTATAATTACATCATCAACACTATTTTGACTGTTTCGAGATAAATTGTACAGGTTGGTGTGAATTGAAGAATCTGAAGCAATTAGATCTTGCTGGAAATAATTTAGGAGGTTCACTCCCAGATTGTTTAGGGAACTTGTCATCTCTACAACTATTAGATGTTTCTGGTAACCAGTTTACTGGAAATATTGCCTCTAGTTCTCTTACCAACCTCGTATCCCTTGAATTCCTCTTACTATCAAATAACCTCTTTGAAGTTCCCATTTCAATGAAGCCTTTTATGAACCACTCAAGCCTCAAATTCTTCTTTAGTAAGAACAACAAACTAGTAACAGAACCTGCTGCCTTTGATAATTTGATTCCAAAGTTCCAACTAGTCTTTTTTAGCTTGTCAAAAACAACAGAAGCACTCAATGTAGAAATTCCTGACTTCCTCTATAACCAATATGACTTGAGAGTCCTTGATCTCTCCCACAACAACATCACTGGATTGTTTCCATCATGGTTGCTTAAGAACAATACACGATTGGAGGAACTATATCTGAGCGAGAACTCCTTTGTTGGTACTTTGCAATTGCTAGATCACCCATATCCGAATATGATCGAATTAGATATATCCAACAACAACATGATCGGTCAAATTCCAAAAGATATTTGTTTGATCTTTCAAAATATAGAAGACTTAAGTATGGCTAAGAATAGATTCACAGGTTATATTCCTTCTTGTTTAGGAAATATTAGCTCTTTGGAAATTTTAGATTTATCCAACAATCAATTGTCCACAGTAAAACTAGAACAACTAACAACAATATGGTTTCTCAAGCTGTCAAATAACAATTTGGGTGGGAAAATACCGATCTCGACGTTCAATTCTTCTAACTTAGTATTTCTCTACCTAGGTGGTAACAACTTTTGAGGTCAGTTATTAGATTTATCATTATATGAGCAAAAAATGTGGACTGTATTGGATTTGAGTAATAATCAATTTTCAGGCATGCTTCCAAGGTGGTTCGTCAATTCTACGGTCCTTAGATCAATTGATTTGTCCAAAAACAATTTTAAGGGTTCGATCCCAAGAGAATTTTGTAAGCTTGACAACCTTGAATATTTGGACTTTTCTGAGAACAACTTGTCTGGATATATACCATCTTGTTTCATTCCATCATCTTTAGTCCATGTGCATCTATCCAAAAATAGATTGAGCGGTCCATTAACATATGGATTTTATAACAGCTCTTCTCTGGTTACGATGGATCTTCGAGATAACAGCTTCACCGGCTTCATTCCAAATTGGATTGGCAAACTTTCATCATTGAGTGTTCTTGTTTTGAGGGCTAATCACTTTGATGGTGAGCTCCCTGTTCAGTTATGCTTGTTAGAACAATTAAGCATTTTGGATGTTTCACAAAATCAGCTCTTCTGGTCCACTACCCTCCTGTTTGGGTAATCTTACTTTAAAGGAAAATTCCCATAAAGCATTGGCGTATCCTAAAAGTGGTGTTCTACTAGAGTTCATTGAAAAAGCTTATTATGAAACAATGGGTCCACCACTAGTGGATAGTATTTTCAACTTGGAAAATCATATGTGGTTTAACTTTACAGAAGAAGTGATGGAATTTACAACTAAAAATATGCATTATGGTTACAAGGGGAAAATTCTCAGCTACATGTCTGGTATTGATCTCTCCAATAACAACTTCAGAGGAGCAATCCCACCAGAATTTGGAAACTTAAGTGAGATACTGTCATTAAACTTATCACACAACAATCTCACTGGATCTATCCCTGCAACATTCTCAAATCTAAAGCACATTGAGAGTTTGGATGTTTCTTACAATAACTTGAATGGTGCCATCCCTCCACAACTTACTGGAATTACCACACTGGAAGTTTTTAGTGTGGCGCACAATAACTTGTCAGGTAGGACACCTGAGAGAAAATATCAGTTTGGGACCTTCGATGAAAGCTCTTACGAAGGAAATCATTTCTTGTGTGGACCTCCATTGCGAAACAATTGTAGCGAGGAAGCAGTGTTGTCGCAGCCAGTGCCTGATGATGAACAAGGAGATGATGGTTTCATTGACATGGAGTTCTTCTACATCAGTTTTGGTGTATGTTACACAGTTGTGGTGATGACGATTGCAGCAATTCTCTACATCAATCCATATTGGTGACGCAGGTGGTTTTACTTCATTGAAGACTGCATAGATACTTGCTACTATTTTGTGGTGGCTAGTTTTCACAAGTTCTCCGACTTCAGAGGATGAATTTGTTATGATTGTATGTCTAGCTATTGGGTGCTTCATTTGTAGTGTACTGTCTCTAAGCTCAGCCTTTCTACTTGATTAGTTATGGGGCTAAATATATAAGCTGGACTTGTCATTCCTGAACCATGAGGAAGGGAACTGATCATTGACTCGGATGTGATGACTCTTTCAACTCTCAAGACTTGTCCGAAAATAAATTGCCAAAACCACTACTAAGTAGAAACAAAATATTCTATGCCTGTGTGACAACACTTACATTTGCCTTTGTTTCAAGGGTGACCTTCAACAGCCTTCCTGGCCGTTTCTAGTAGCTTCTTTGCTCTGCTCCTCATTTCCTCTGATTCTTCACCCATCATAATTTGACTTCTCTACAGCTTCACTTTTAACATGATCTCCATGCATTCTAGGCCATTCCTTAACTCCAGTCACCAACTTTTCATTATAAAATTGCTCAGCAATTATTGGCCTTATGCCTTCAAGAGTTGAGTTCCATCCTCAATGAGTCACAAATGCACCTATTGCTAAATGATCAAGAATCAAACCTTGGGAAAAGAGTGTCTTGGGAACTTACAGTAGATTTCGTTGGAACTCTTGTCTCAAGACAGTAGCATAGCTTCTTTAATCTCTGTTTCTAATCGGAACAGGGGAGCAATGAGAAGCTTGGAGTGGTCGCAGATTGTCTTTCTTTGGCTCATGAGGCTGCCTGTCACGCTGAAGATTTGCCCGCAGCTTGTAGGAATCAAACCAAAGCCCCTTTTAAGAAAATTTAATGACCAAAAGGAAGAAAAATCATAAAAATCTGCCTTATGCTTTAAAAAAATCTAGTTAGATCAAAGGAGAAGATATATTATATATTCATAAAAAGCTTAAAGTAGATAAACATCAAACATTGATTAAACATGTAACAATGCAAGTAGCAAGGTAAAAGTGCTGCTCATATCAACCAGGACTTGTTATGAAGGAATAAATATTTTGGTGCTTCAAGGGTGGTTTTTCTTTAATTTATGTGGAACCCATTAGTAGAAAAGCAAGCTATGAAGGCTAGGCTAAGAGAAAATTGTCTACATTTACCATCTCATTATATCAGGGACAATGAAGGAGGAAAAAACATTTTCGCCAAGTCGAGAAAGAGCAAATGTAAAAGCTGATGTTGGATTGCGAAAAACATAAATGGATTCAATTGATTTTCATGGGACTGCAATTGAGGAACTGGAGGCTGGGGAAGTTGTCCTAGCTGTAGATTAGGAATAGGCCTCCTGAATCTGCTTGGGTTTAGAAAACTTACAATCTGCTTCTCATAGGAACCCAATTTCTCCTTGAAACTGGGTGTTGTGATGTTTTTAGAGACCTGTAAGAATGTTATCAAGTGCTCCAACATGGCCTTGAATACCTCCAGCTTTTTCAAGTTGTTCTGACTTCGGTTGTTGCAGATGAGAGTCAAGCTGGAAAGCAAAGTTAACATACACGAGAATTAAAAATTGCATTGATCCTTTGTTGCAAAACATTAGTGAAAAAAAATGTTTCTATTCAAATTCTTCTGTTGCGGGGCGGTTGGGGGGAGGGGTAGGTGATTAGTGTGGATGATACAGTGACAGGCAATGCTGATGAGGAAAACAAATTAATACAAAAGCTCAACGTGGGAAATTGCAGATAATCATGCATGGGCAGATAATCTGCAAGAAATTGCAGAGACAATTTACCTGTTGTAACTTGGCAGCAATTCTCTGGTACCTTTCATTTATTTCTTGGAAATAAGTCTCCTTCATGACTTTGATCTAGGAAGTACAAATAACCAGCAAAACATTATCAGTCATATGCTTGATTTCTTCAGGTGCCAGTCAGAAAGAAAGCAGCACAAACAAACTTGAGGGAATTTATAAAAATAAAATTAAAAAAAAAAGGGCAGAGGACAGCATATATTAATTGAGATAAAAATAGCAGAGTGGAATTAATGCTGGAAACTCAAGAGGATGTCGATATTGATGGAATGGAAAGATGAAAAGGGCTGTTTAAGTACACCTGACAAGATTCAGGGGTTGGTTAAGTTCAGTTACTTTGTCTCCCTGCAAACTACTCATCATTGTTTTCTGCTGTCATAGCTCAAGTCATTGGATGTCACAACTTTAGCAACGCTTCTTATCAAATATGCAGTTATGACATGAGACATTCAGAATTTCAACCTCATTTTCTATAAAATTCAAATATGGTCATGATTCAATAGAATAAGTCCCACTTATTTTCTTTTCCTTCCATTGTCAAATGTTTCAGAACAAGTTGATTGCAATCGTGCAAATAACTCTTCACTTGACCAAAGGCAAACTTCCAAGTCATTCAGAAATAGTGCACTCTTATTTCTAATTCTGTCTAATGCAGTAAGAAGTACGGACAATAGGACTCGTTGGAAATAAATAATAATTCACCACACAACAAATATAGGGGGAAAAATCGAAAGGGAGAGGTTTGCAATAAAAAAGCAATCCTCTTGACCTACAAATCTGAATATTTTTACCTTCATTCATCTTATCAATGATTAATCATTTCTTAGTTGCTGCAATCATGGAACTTACAATGCTTCCTAACTAATCCCAACCATAGCTGAATAAAATTCCTTGGACCAATCCTAGGAGACCTTTTTCCATTGAAATCTTGCAAGACTATGGCAAACATGAACTCCATCTAATGAACAGTAAATCACAGAAATTACCTTCTGATAGATCTCCTCTTGCCAATCAGCGCCTTTTGCATGTCCAGTCTGTGCTGTAGAATCTAGGGATGCTGCAAAAATTTCAATGCGGGCAACAAAAGATTAGAATTCATGTATTTCTGTGTGTTTTCCATATACAAGGGTATTTCTGTAATTTTCACACTTTCTGAAAATTATGGAATATTGCAAGTCTCAGTTTTATTTTCCATTTAGTATTTTATTATCCGAAAGTATAGCGAGCTTCATTAAGTTTTTCCTATTCTAGATAGGACTATTAGTATTTTCCTACAGAGGAATACAAGTCCTTTTCGGACTAGGAGTACTAGGAACTCCATCTAAACATTATGTAATCATTCAAACTGACAGACAGACGCTATAAAACCAGAATGAGAGGTGAACAGCTGGTGCAATGCACTGGAGGGTATGATGTGGTAACAAATGCGTGTGTGATTGCAATGGTTTCAATAGCAGTGGCATTACTTATGCCATAAGTTGCAAGAAGGCACTGAACAAGGAAGACAAATGAAACATCGGCAGTTCACACATAAAGTTATGTGCGAAAGAATTAGGATGGATTTGATTCAAAGCATAAAAGCATCATCTGACAATTTCCAGGGTTGGGGGAAGAAGAGGCGGCTGAAAACAAAAATAATATGACAATTTTTGGGGGTGGGGGAAAGAAAAGGAGGAGGCAGAAATTTTCTTGCCTAACATTAATCGATTGCTCAACTTTTTTATTAAAGCATGTCATACATATAGCAATATGCTGCAATAAAATGCAAAAGAGTTTGATAACAATGCGACAAACAAAACAAAAGGTAAGATGTTTAGAAATTCAATGCTCGGCAGCATTATTATATATGAAAAAAGGATCAAATACTTCCTCATCTCAAAATAAAAGCAAGAAAGTGACGTCTTACCTCCTAAGCATGAAAATCTTTAAAATCTACCATCTCAATCAAAAAATATAAAATAGCCATGCATCACAGTCCATGTTCCTTAACAAGTTAAGGATGAAACACTTCACATGCATTACAGAATTAGCATCATGGAGGTGATCATGAGATTTTTCCAGCAAGGCGAAATACATAGCAATATGCAGCAATAAAATGTAAAAGAGTTTGATAACAATGCGAAAAGAAAAACAAAAGGTAAGATGTTTAGAAATTCAATGCTTGGCTGCATTATTACCTTTTGTATCCATGGGGGCAGTGGGCATGGCGTTTTGAGACCTGATATCCATTGAAAGAATCTCTAGTTATATTTTACGCAGATAATCAGACTGAAATCAGATATCAATAACAAAACACTAGCTCGCAGAGCAATCCATGTTACAAGAGAAGGGGGAAATGGATATGTGCTCTATCATTTCATCTTCTATGAGGATATACTTTTGTTTCCTCTATTTTTAATTTAGTTATTTATGTATTGATTCGCTGTTTGCTTTTTGCACACTTCCCCTATACGTGAACTTGGTCACTCTAAATAAAACACTTGTCAAGAGAATTAACAAGAAGATGCGAACTCCCAATCAGCCTTGCATACAGAATGAACGGTGAGGAAGTGTAGGCACAATACACACACATTTGTACATGCATAAATGCGTGTGTATAATCATGTCTAGAGAATATTGTAATTATCGAACCTCGCATTAGGCAAATACTTGATTGGTGGCGGTAGTATAAATCTTTTCCTCAAGCCGTATGGTAATTTTCTTGAGTTCTTGTAATCCCTCTGGACCAGAAAACAGAAGATGCCTCTTTAATGTCTCCATTCTGCACATGTAAATCATTATGTTTTCATTTTTAATGACCAGGCAAGTATAGAGAAGCTAGTAGCAGCGAGCAAGAACCCTGAACTCATAAAGCACACAAATATAAAAAATGTGTGGAATCATTAGCAAAAAGTAAAAACAAATAATGACATAAGCAAGTGTCGGTCAAGTAATATACGGCATCAAAATACTTAGACATCTATTTTTACTTCCTCCAGAGGTACAGAGTATAGGAGTTTACTTGGTCACCCTTCTGTCGAAAAATTCTAGCTAAGAGCTTCATGGTTAATTTTGTTGAACTGGAAGAACCTTTCATTTATGACTATGTTCCAAGATATATAAGTGAATTAGTTGCAAACAGGGGAATCTCTGTGAAAACATTACAATAGCATTTACTCTGTGCAAGAGGACTTCTCTTCTTTTTCTCTGACAAAGAAAAGAAGAGAAATCCTTTCAATTTATGAAAATGCAATGAGTTAACCTTATCTCATACTGCAATATATACTCTACAGTATTCATCGGCAACTGCAAGTGCCAGCAGTAGCTGTCTATATGATTTTGAATGTAGAGAGGTCAACAAAACATTCAACTTTATGCTGAGAAACTAGGAAACCATACACCATTGTGGCTAATTGATTTTTGTCTGCTGCTTTTACTTTAAGATCACTATCATTTCAACCCTGTATAAGTTAAAACAAGTAGAAGGCCCAAATCCAACACCATTCATTTAAGTTCAGTTGCAACTTGAGTTTTAAATTGAAACACATATGTTCATAGCAATAGATTAACCTTGAAATTTAAAGCGGAACAAGCTTCATGCAGCCATCCAAGAGGTCATCATCGAAAGAAGAGATTACACAAGAAGTTCCAACAAAAATTACTTCCCAGCACTTTATGTTCCCTCAAGTTTGCTTCTTGTGAGAAACACATGAGAAGATGGGAAAAAAAAACAAAAAAAGAGGCGTGTGATACTTGAGGTTGCCTCATGGCAATCCTGCTGATTTTAATTAACCTTTTGCCCTTCTCCTTTTCTTTCATATAAATAAAAAAAAATATTATTTTGCAGCACTTGCACATATTAGAAAACAAATACTTAGATTTTGTCGACTAGTATTCTTTTCCGTGAGTCAGGCTGCAATTGAATTCTCCAATCACCCATGTCCATGACAGGTTCTCCGCCTGGGACAGTGGGCCAACCAAAAAGAAAAAATAATCATATTGCATGTTCGAATAGACCCTAAAAAGAAAGTCAGGAGCGGCAAGAAGAGTGAAAGCACATCAAGATCATGAAAAATGGAAATCAGTTTATTGAGACTTGAATAGATTTAAAAAGAACTTCCGTCTAATAGCATGTACTTTATTAAAGAAACCAGCCAAACATGGATGCATAACAAATATACACAAATATTTAGGGCAAGGTGCTAGGAACTTCATGGTGCTTCTAAAACCAAAGAAGCATTCTGCAATCCCTTCTAAGCAAATACTTACTGTCAAACCCCCCTCCCCCTTCCCCTCCTGTTCTTGTTATTTCTGTATATATTTACTTCTCTGAAAGAATAAATATTGTAGGGAGCAAGTAGTGTAAATAGAAAAGAGGAAAATACCACATCCCTAAAAGAATAAAGAAATAAGAAGAAAACAAAACAAAGTCATAAAACGAGGCTTTAATTTCAATCCCCAATGAATATCAACAGACTAAATACCACAGCACAAATAGAAGATGAAGAGGCCAGAAAACAACGAGCATTAACAATGAATATCTCATGTTATCATCAACTCTAAAGAGCAGACTGATAACAATCAATTTAACAACTCTTGTTGAAATAAGATTAAATTTACAGGCACATCTTTCTCGGAATAGACAACACAACTCTTGAGGTAAGTTACAAAATTTAGAGGCACATCTTTCTTTGAATAGACAACACAATAACCCTGACCATACTAAATGCTCCACCCATAGTAGAATCGGCTGATTGCGCCTTTCTTCGAGTTGCGTTCACGAGCAGCGATTTCATCGGATCCGATTATATATTCTTTTAATTTACTTATTAAAATCGATTTTCTCTCTCTGGAAAGTAATTTCAATTAAATAAATGAAAACGCAGTCTTCAATTTTAAAAAACAAAAACATGATAGAAAAGGAAGCACCAGGGAGATTTGAAGCCTTATTGGTTGAGGTGGCGGCGGCAGCGACGGAGGCAGAGGTTTCCGACAGCGGAGGAGGGAAAGAGAGAGAGCTCAGGTGGGGAGAGGTGAGGAATGTCGGACTAGAGTGGACAGAGCTTGACAGATGACTTTATTCTTTTCAAGATTCGCTAGCAAACTAAAAGAATTGTATTCTTGTGCTGCTTCACTGTTCATAACTAACAAACTAAAACTAAAAGAATTATAATTATAAATATATGTAAAAAAAAAAACTAAGAGTGATCGTTAAAAGTTAAAACACGGTGCACTGTGTGTGAATCCTGTGGCTTCACAGTCTTTACCGCGCTCCGTCTCTGTTTTTCGCGTTTCTTCTCGCGCGATAGGTGTTCCCGCGCTTTCTTCTCGGCTGCTGAGGCTCCCTGGCGTCTTTTCATCTACTTTTGTCTGGTGCATGTTCAGATTGAGGCGGTTTGGCTGGTGCTAGGCGCGCGAGGAGATGTCAGCCGACGGGTAATCACCTGCATCGGCTGGGATGGCTTCGTTGAAGATGTCCTCTTGGTCTGTGGCGGGCCTTCTCATTAATGAAAAAAATATTCTAACTGAGACATTGTTTTTGTTCTTATAAACTCTTTTCTATTATATTTTTTTTATCTAATTTTTTATAGAGAATATAAGATAAATTCTGGTTTATTATTTATTCTTGGATGTAATATCAAAAATATAATATTGAGTAAATCAAGAAATAATAATGTAATTTTTCAATGACTAATTTGTAATTGAAAGGGCATAATAAATAATAAACCAGAATTTATCTTAAGTATTAACACAATTGTCAATATTGTAAGATAGTTGATCTAAAATGAGATTATTTTTAATGACCATGTAAAGTCATATGATAATATCATGGATTCGCTTATAAAATGCTTAACAATAGAGCAAGTCGATAATTATCAAGAGGAATAAGATTAAGACACGATTCAATGAATTGTCATGATAGCGACGCAATATAGTTTACTGGAGATCCCAAGTTCTAGGTTCAAATAGGTAACCAAATCATCTGTCAATTTAATAGTATCCCTCTTACCTATTCATATTATATTAAGTGCTATCAACAGTGAAAATAGTATAAGCTAAGCTTTTAATGACTTTTATAACTTGAGAAATTCAAGTGGTGTATTACATGATACTTTTAATAAGAATCACATATGTGAGTTTGAAACGAGGCCACTTCTATGAGAATTGAAAATGCAAATTCTCTAATGCTCTTTGAAATCAAGACGCATTCAAGGCCAAAATGAAATATAACCATTAAAAACCAAAATTGTAAGAAAATAAACTATATAATCTCTATTATTTGGTTTAACACAAACGACTAAACAACTCAAGACATCATAATCATTGGTTAGCCGAGTGAATCCAATAGTTTTAACTATGGAAGGTTCAAGGTCAAAAGCTATCTTGCTCAATGCAATGACTTTTCGCTCCTACTTTCTATTTTCGTATCTACTTTGTATTTTATTTTCGTGTGTACTTTGTATTTTATTTTATCATGTGGAGGGATTGTTAGGGTGTGAATGAAAAGTTGTGTTTGTTAAAACTCTACTTGAAATATAATCGTATACTTTTAAACTAGAAAGTTGTAATCTTTTGTCTTAAAAGTTATGTTAAAATTAAATGTTAAAATTACCTATAAAAAGAGACACTTCTGACATGGTTTTGATAATGAAGAAAACTTCTAGTCTTTTTAAAACTGTTCTCTTTTACATTTCTTGAGTCAAAATTCTTACAAAGAGTAACATAAAAATTTTAGTTCGTCATTTATTCTTGGTTGTGCTATCAAGAATTAAAGATTGAGTAAGCTTGAAAAATAATATTACAATTACATTGCTAGCACCGAGGAGTAGGTAATAAATTGTTTTATGATAATTTATTGTGAATCTATTTATTTTAATTTGTAGCTATCGTACAAAATAGATCTTATAGACCTATAAAAATTGAAAATGGTATTGAAATTTTCTAAAACTATAAGTAAATATGCGGACAACGATAAAAAGTTACTTTTTATAGATGTTAAAGCAATGAATATTTTATATTATACATCGGGCAAAACTAAATTTGACATAATTATATTAAATAAAAATGCTTAGAGATATATAGCATGCTTTACAATAAGTTACTCATAAAGAAACTAATAAGTTAAAAAATCTAAAATTACATGTTAATTCATCAATATGAATTGTTTAAAATGTTTGGTGACTTCATAACTAAAATGTTTATTAAAATGACTAAAATAATTAATAGTTTATTAGTTTGGATGTTTTAGTCATGCTGAAATTATAGAGAATTGATCATTAAGCTGATTTGTATATATGCATAGAAATCAGATCATTATAAATTTAATAAATTATTTAAAGTGTTCCAATGGAAAGAAAATGGGTGTTGTGAATTTGAGTCTGCATTTTTCTCTACCTTCTTTTTGGTGTTTTTTGTTCATCCCTTCCTGAAAATTTACGCTCAGTTTTTGCCTTCTACCTGCTGCTTAGTTTAGGGTATTAAATTTCTTTGTTTCTTCGGAAGATGCCTTACTCTTTGTTGATTGTCTTTCTGTTTTTAGTTGCATTGTTAGGCTATATGTGTGTTTATTGAGGCTTTGGCTGCCTTTTTTTGCTACAGTTACGAGGTTTCTTGGGCATAGTCTTTTGGTTAGCTTCAGCCCTCTACTATCCGTTCTTTATAGAGGTGGTGTTGTCTTTGTTGCGCACAAGGTGGCATGTGTCTTGAAAGGAAGTTTACTTGGTTTTCTTTACATGTGTTTCTTGCATGCTACTTGTTTGGCAAAAGTCTTCTGAGAGATCGACCTTGTTTGGCAAAATGTCCCTGAAAACAATCTCGATAGGCTGCCCCAATGGTGAGGACCATCTGGAGCAGCTGCTGCACCAGACATCCACTACTTCGTTGAGCTCGAAAACCCCCTCCTTCATCCAGCCCCATTACTCCAGCAAACATCATTTCACAGTGTGCACTATTTCTGTAGCCAAATTAATACAATCACCAATAATGACCCATCAAAAGTTACCTGCCGAAACAAGGAGGAAACTACTATTTGTCACTTTAAACTTGATTGCTTCATAAATAATTTCAGTTTTGAGACGAGATTTACGAATGAACTGAAAAGGGTACCTTAATTGTGTTACTCAAATGAGAAAAAAACAAAAAAAAAAAAGCATGTCAAGTCTGGTCCAATTGCTTAACACACTACCAGAAAATTAATAAATACAAACGGAAATACCGAGGGAATATTTCGGTCGGTAAATTTCCGAGGGATTTTACAGACGGAAATATTCCCTCGGTATATACCGAGGGAATTACCGTGGGAAAAAAAATTAAAACAAAGCAAAAAACATGATGACGTGTCATTTTTTACCAATGGAATTACCGATGAAATTTTTTCCGTCGGTAATTCCGTTGGTAAATCCGTCGTTAAATCCGTTGGTAAACTGTGAACACTTTTTATCATGTCAATTACAAAGGGAATTACCTTCGAAATTTTCTGTCGGTATTTTCCAGAGAGAAATGTTCACCTTCCAATTACATTGTTAATTGTTGTTCTTTACGGACAAAATCACCGACGGATTGAAAATTCGTCGGTGTTATTTGGTGGTTTTCTAAAAAAATTCGATTTGATTTAAAATTTAAATTAAATATTACCGACGGAATAATTAAAAAATATTAATATTTAAATATCCGTCAGTAACGCGCCACAATAAAAAACTTGAATCCGCTTATTTCACAAGAGACAGACTCATTATTTCTTCTTCTTCTTCTTCTTCTTCTTCTTCTACTTCTACTTCTTCTTCTTCTTCTTCACTATATGTCAAAAACATCAATATCTATTTCTTTCTCTTCTTTTCTCTCCTCATCTCCTTCTCTTTTCCTCCATGCTCGGGTATGTCTTCTTCTTCTTTCTTCTTTCTTCTTTTATCCTCTTATTTATTTTTAATTAATATGCTTTACGAAATTTTTTTTCCTTAGCTTCACTTGCAAGTATATTAAGGTAATATTTTTCTTTTTTCTTATTTTTTCATGATTTTTTTCACTATATTTGTTTTTTATTTTATTTTTAATTGATTTTGTTCTTGATAATTGTATAAATGTTGTTGTGAGATTTTTTTTTTCATATGAGATCAATTTTTAATTGATTTATTTATACGATTTTTAAATTTTTTAGCAATTGCAACTTTATTTTTTTCATATGAATTTTTTTAGTTGAATTAATTTTTTGTTTTATTTATTTATTGCAAATTTGTTTGAGTTGATTTTCTTACTCTTTTTTCCAAGCATTTTGAGTATATATTATACAATGTTGATTTATGCTAATTTAATTATTTTATAATTTTATAAAATGAATTTTTTTTAATGTTTTTAAATAATTACCAACGGATTTACCGATGGAAATTTCCGTCAGTAAATCCGTTGGTAATAAAAAAATATTTTTACCGATGCGTCTGTTCTGCCAGTAAATCCGTCGGTAATAATTTTTTTATTACCAACGGATTTACTGACGGATAAAAAATTACCGACGAAAGATTCACTGATGGAAATTATTCGTCGGTGATTTCATCGGTAAATTTATTACCGATGAAATATATGTCTTACGCCGATGGAAAAATTCCATCGGTGAAACTGTTAAATCTTGTAGTGACATGCCTCATATTTTCGCACATGAACCAGCCGAATACTTTTTTTCTTTAATGTTCCTATCACAAAAAAAAAAATGAAAAACAAAAAAAAAAGCTTCTCCTCTCCCTCATTCTATAAAATCTTATGTGTTTTAGAAATTAGATCTTTTATTTTGCTTCACTAATAATATCAGGCTTAACTTACTGACCCTATAGCTTATGTTTCATCACAGCAGCCTAAATAAGGTTCTAGATTACAGGATATAGGAGTTTACTTGGCTACCCTTCTTTGTAAAATTCTAGCAACGAGCTTCATGGTTAATTTTCTTTGTAAAATTCTTGCTCCAAGATATATAAGTGAATTAGTTGCAAACCAGGGGAGCTCTGTGAAAACATTACAATAGCATTGACAAAGAAAGAAGAGAAATCCCTTTAATTTATGAAAATGCAATGAGTTAACCTTATCTCACGCTGCAACAAAAAATTACTTCCCATCACTTTATGTTCGCTTCTTGTGAGAAACAAGTGAAAAAAGAAAAAGACGAAAACAGAGGTGTATGATGCTTGAGGTTGCCTCATGGCAGTCTTTTGCCCTTCTCTTTTTCTTTCATTTAAATACAATATTTACTATTTTGCAGCACTTGCACATATCAGGAAACAGATACTTACATTTTGTTGACTATTCCTTGAACACATGGTGCTTCTAAAACCAAGGAAGCAAAGAACTAGCCAGCTAGTTTATAACTTGCCGCACCAGCAGATGGTGAGTGTTGGTAAACCAAGCCATAGAGAAACTCATGGTGCTTCAATTTTAACTAGTTCTTTCTTTCAATATATATATGGTGCTTGGACCCCTCAAAGAACATTAGCACTTATTCAAGAAAAACAAATAAAGTTGTGAGACATGAGAGACTATAATTATTATTATCATAATAAAAAACTAAAATATATGGGGATAGCACTACAATTTTTCTCACAAAACATTATAGATTGCTATAATATTTCCTGACATTATTTTTTTATTTTTATTTTTTTTGTCTTGAACACATGATTTTTTCCTTTTTTTTCTTTTTATTTTTTTTATTATATATGATTTTTTAAAAAATATATTTTTATTGATTTTATTTTTAATACTGAGATGGTTGAGAATTTAACTTCAAAATTTTTTTCTTTTTATTTTGTCTTTCTATGTGATTTGTGATTTTATCGAGGTAACTTAGGGTGCCCTAGTTTATGGATGTAGTGAGGTTTTTTTTAATTGAACTTGGCTTTTTTATAGTATGTTTTTTTTTCTCATATTGTTAAAAAATAATTTTAGAGAAAAACCATGTTATTAAATTTTATGAAGTAACAAAAATTAAAGGATGTAGGGGAAAACCATTGTTCACCCAACACACATTACACTATGGATTGCAATAGTAAATCCACCATATTTTGCTTCTTCTTTTTTTCTTTTTGAATTTTTGTTATGATTTTTTTTTTCAAATCTATTTTTGTCAATATTATCTTTTAAAATTGAAATTGTTGACAAATGAGCTTCGTAATTTGCTTTTTTTTTTTAAAAAAAAATTTCTTTATATGAGATTAGTGTAGTTTACAAGTTTGCCAAAATAACCTAGGGTACCATGGTTTACGACTTTGGTGGATTGTATTTTTTAAAAAAAATTGAATTTGACTTTTTTAATAGTCTATTTTTTTTTCTCTTATAATTAAAAAAACATTACAGAAAAAGTCATGTTATTAAACTTTATAAAGTAACAAAAATTAAAGGGTGTGAAAAAATCATTGTTCACCCACACACATTGTACTGTGTGTCATAACCCAATTTTTGACCATTTTAATTTTTATTTTTTATTATTATTTATTGAAAAGGATAAAAAATTTGATGAAAAAATAATAATGATGATGAAAAAACAAGTAAAATGAAATAAATGAAGAATGAATTAAATTTGGGTTAAGGGCAATATGATTGGAAGTTTTTGGAGTTTAATTAAAGTTTGGAATTAATCTAATTAAGCTTGAAATTAATTTAATTCATCCAATCAAGGATTTAATTGGAGAATTAATAAGTTTTGAGACTTAATTAAGCTTGGACTTAATTTTAATTAATCCAATTAAGGGTTTAATTGGAGAATTGATAAGTTTTGAGACTTAATTGAGCTTGAAATTAATTTAATTAATCCAATTAAGTGTTTAATTGGAG
The DNA here is from genome assembly GCF_005239225.2 of Populus alba. Classification (NCBI taxonomy): domain Eukaryota; kingdom Viridiplantae; phylum Streptophyta; class Magnoliopsida; order Malpighiales; family Salicaceae; genus Populus; species Populus alba. The sequence goes on along the minus strand of NC_133301.1, from coordinate 7,175,548 downwards.
AATTGATAAGTTTTGAGACTTAATTGAGCTTGGAATTAATTTAATTAAGGGTTTAATTGGAGAATTGATAAGTTTTGAGACTTAATTGGACTTGGATTGAATTGAATTAATGAAATCAGGGAACTTAATTGAAGAAATATTAACATTTAGGGTCCAAATTGCAAAATTAAAATCCAGAGAATGAAACGGATTTGTTCAATGGTTGGAAGAAACAGATTTGTTCTCTGGCTTATAAAAGCTAGAGAATGAAAGGTCACAGGGGGAGAGAAATGACAGAAAAGAAAGACGGTGAAAAAACCTGAGACGAGGGGGAAGAACAAAACAGACTTTTGTTCCTCTGTTTCTTCTCAAGGAAACAGAGGAGGAAAAACCCGAAAAAAAAATACCCAAGGGAAATACAGAACCGAGGGGTTGAGAGGGGAGGAGGAGCAGAACCGAAAGAGAGGGGGAGACGGAGAAGATAGAACCGGGGGGTCACAGAGAACAAACGAAATACAGCAACCACAGACGGCAAAAACACAGGAGGATCACAGAAACGAAAGGGTTGGAGAGGAGAAGATAAACTGGCTTTCGTTCCTTTGTTTCTTGTCAAGGAAACAGAGAAGATCAAAGAAAAAGCAACGAAACAGAGGGAGGGAGATTATACAGAGGAGAGAGCAAACTTTGGCCAGCCACTGCACCTTCATCATCGTCCTTCTTTCAGGCCAGTGTTAGCCGCGAATCCGGTGGCACCACCTCCTTCCCCCTCCCGAACAGACGAAACGAGGAACAGAGGGAGCATCGTCCGATACACCATAATCTTTTCGACCTCGTCCCTAGCTACACAGGTAAGCTTTCGTTTTCCATGCCTTTAGAAATATAATTACCCTGTCACCTATGCAAAGCAATGCGTGAATAATTCACGCATGCATGCAAAGTGCCCAGCCGGGTCACTGGTTTGAACCAGTGACCAGGCTGGGTCCCAGCCTTTTTTTTTTTTTTTTCTTTCTTTCTTTTTTAGTTTTTTTATTATTGTATTTTATTTTATATTTAGTCAAACAAGTTATTTATATAATATATATATATATATATTATATATATATTATATATATATATATATAAATCCAAAAATATTGTGGGTCCTGTGAATTTATTTGTAGATTCTTGCATTTTTTCTTTGTATTTCACTGTATAATTAATCCGTGGATTGTTTTTTACTATGAAATGTAAATCTATTTTTTAGAAAAAATTAAAATTAAATATGTATGCATGAATAAAAATAATGTAAATTTATTGGTTTATTTACTGACGCCAGAGTCAGGAATAAAAATACCGGTTTAAATTTATATTATTTTTATTCGTTGTATTTTTATTTTATTTAGGCTAAAAAATAAAAAATATGTGCATGCGTAAAAAAATAAACATTTAATTTTTTTATTTATTCACTAGTGCTAGAGTAGGGAATAAAAAAAAACATTAATCTAATTTTTTTTTCGTAGCTACGAATTTTTTACCAACGCCATAGTTGGAATTATTCGAGCTCGAATATTCACTGGCTCTTAGGACAAGCATAGTCAGGAATATTTAAACAAATCATCATAGCATAAACTAATAAACATTTAGCAATTTAAGACAAAACCAGCAATGGCAGTTTGCCTTAGGCAGAACGTTTAAGGGGTGATAATATCTTCCTTTTACGTAACCAATCCCGAACCATAGAATCTCTGTTGACCAGTTAGGGTTCCTAGTGACCATAATACTAGGTGGCGACTCCTCAAACGAAGACATTTTTTCTAAAAGAACCGGATGCCAGAATCTGTTTTTTTTTTTTCCAAATAATTCGAGAGAATTATAAATATTTTGAGGGCCGCCGCGATGTCGGGTGCGACAGAATGGCGACTCCACTGAGGGACTTTAGGATTAAGCTTTGTCTTTTGTCTTATTATTGCTATTTTTTTTATTTGTTTTTTGTTGTTGGGTTTATTTTGTTTATTTTTCCTGCATTTACTGCTTTAGCATGCATCCTTGTTTATGTTTATTCATGCATCACTTTGGGAGCACACACTTTACAAACCCTAGGATAAGTGGGCAAAAGTAACGGTACCCCAATGGCTTTAGCCTGGGTAAAGACTCGTGAAACCATCCAACTCTCGCTTGATTGTTTACTTGGAAGTGGTTGATATGCCAAACTGATATTTACTCAGGGCCTCTATCTTTAACACACTACTTGTAATCCTCATATTGACCTTTCATGGACGATCACTGAGCATGCGAGAGACCCTTTGAAACTAGATTAATGACCAACCCTTTGATGGCACTCAATAGTTAGGATCTTTCTATTTTTAGGTTGTTCATTCCTGTGAAAGGCAAGTTCGCATTTCATACGCATTTTTTTTTATTGCTTTTAGCATTTTTGCATAATTGCATGATTTAACATTTACCAGGTTGAAATATAGGTCCCCCATTGAAACTCATTTATAACACTCGTTCGAGAAAAAAGACAAAATGGAAAACGAAGAAAAAAGCCCAGTTGGAAGCCCAACATCAAAAAGAGGTAGACAATCTTAAGGAAGAAGTCGCAAGGCTTACTAGTCTACTCGAGCAGGCCTTGAGAGATAAATCTGGAAAAGAAACACTTATAGCTCAGCCTGAAGATATGCATGTAACTCATTTCGATCCACAAAATCTGGGGGCAAGTAGGATGTCATCTGAATTTTCAACAAGCTATGCATTTCCAGCCAGCATACCCCTCAAAGAATTTCGTCTACCATTGATTCTACCGAGAAAGAATCTCAAAAGGGCAAGAATGCTGAAAGAAGAGGATTTGGAAAAATGGACCGCCCCTAAAAGAGAGGATAAGGGTAGTTGAGGGAAACCATTTGTGTGACCTTGGTGAAAGCTGTTAATATGTGTTTGGTACCTAACATAATCATTCCTAAGAAGTTTAGGGTGCCAGAATTCATTAAATATACGGGAACTCAATTGCCCTATAACTCATCTCAAAGCATACTGCAACAAAATGGGATGAGGTGGTTGATGATGAGAAATTGCTGATTCATTTCTTCCAAGACAGCTTGAGTGATGCTGCCCTTACTTGGTATATGCGGTTGGACAATATACCAAGGTTAAAAAATGGAAGGACTTAGTTGATGCCTTCATGAGGCAATATAAGTTCAATATAGACGTGGGCCCTGATCGGTTAAAGCTTGCAAGCTATGGAGAAGAACAACAAGGAGTCCATAAGAGAATATGCCCGGAGATGGAGCGAGGTAGCTGCACAAGTTAATCCTCCATGTTGGAAAAAGAGATGATCAGTTTATTTCCAATACATTTAAAGCTCCGTACTTTGAATACTTGGTTAGAAGCTCTGCACAAACATTTCACTGACCTGGTTATTATAGCTGAGAGGATTGAACAAGCCATTGGGTTAGGTAAGATTGCTAACCCGACTAAGAAGAACGGTTTCCACTGAAGGTGGTTGCCAAGACACTTGTCGTTCCTATAGCTAATTCCTTCACACACCGACTCCCAGAAATCAACTATTTTGAAGATAAAGCTATGGTGATAATAGGTCAAGAATGGTCTACATGTGACTGAAACTAAGTGTTGAAGAGATGCCCCTTGTCAAGGAGAATGAATGATTGAAAGATCCCTGAAAATTCCAAATGAATGATCATTAAGTGTTTTAGCCCTTTTATGTGATATCATGCCCATATTCATGTTGGCATAAGTTCTTTGTTGTTAAACTTCTTTTCCAAAGCTTCATGAAATAATGAGTTTCTCATTCAATTGTGTTTTGCGACCAATCATTATTTATCTTCTTAAGAGAGTTTTCTTATAAGGACTCACGAATACACCTTTGAAGCCGCGTGTGATCTCATAGACGTAATTCATCTCTTGTACCAAAAATTCATTTCCCCTATTGGAGTTTTGAAAAAAATTGATCTGGTATTTTGATTTCAAAAATAATTTGATGTTCTTTCAAAAATGATATTTTTAACATTCTACTTGTAGAATGACAATTGAATCAAGCAACTCCATCATTGAGGTGACTAAATTATAAACCAAAAAAAAGAAAGAAAAAAAAACAAATGAATGAACACCCTTACCCATGACTCTTGAATCATTTGTTTTTAAATGTATGAATAATGGTATGTAGTACACTTGTTGCTCATGATCCATGAAATGCATCTTTGTAAAGACCAAACCATCACACTGGATGAGGTCAAAGTTTATTGATCTTAACTGCTTGCGCTTGAAATGAGGAAAGGCCATCTTTGTTATTCCTTTCACATTCTGAAATAAGTACATCCCTTGCTATCCCTTTTTGAGCCTGAATAATTTTTCTTTCATGAAAAAATCCCGACTAGGATCACACCCCACACTGGGGGGCAAGAGAAAATTTCAATGAGAAAAGAGAAAAAGCCGTGAGAAAGCCTAAAAGGCATAAGAGCTCAAGAAACTCAAATGCTAGGGGGCATGCCCAAATCACTAGAAAAAGTGACATCCAAGGTAAAAAGAGTATGCCCTAGCAAAGCAATAAAAAAGAAGAAGCAACAAATCAAAGAAGTGCGGCAAAAGAAAATAGGAATGACGTCAAGAGTCAAACTGTTGATAGTGATCCTTAGTCTTTGAAACCCTGAAACACTCTTTGAGCCTTATGAATCATTTTCTTTCATAGCCAACAACCACAGCCTACGTTACGTCCCTGTAGAAGTCCTTTCTAATCAAGCATGCAAGCGACCTAGAACAATAAACAATGCTCTCAAAATGCAAAGAATACTTTTTCATAAGATTCATGACATCAAGAATAAACTATTCATTATTATTCATGATGATAAAAATGAATGATTCAAAAAGAGATAAATTTTTCTCATATAAAACCTCGAGCTTTTTCTCGAGCCCTTCACTTTGAAACAAAAGGTCATCTCATGACTGAAGATCTCATTGCCAAACACAAGAGCAAATAACCTCTTTTTCCAATAAAGGAAATAACCAAGGAGTTGCAAGATTTCAAAAGCAAATTGTTTTAGATTCACATCGAAATAATTTTTGTTTTCAAAATGCAAGATCAAGATTTCAAGATTCATTCTAGACCCACATTCCTTCACCAAAATGAACAAAAAGAGAAATGAGAGAATGGTCTTTCAAAACCATTATTTATCTAAGTCGCTGGCAAAGCACACTTAGGGACAATGACCAGTACAAGGGGGCAACATTGTATTTTCTCTTCTAGAAAAAAGAGAGGAATATTTCCTACATCAAGACAAGGGGGCATTTTGGTTTACGAAAGACAATTTAATCCTTTCAGCAAGTGACACCGAATGTTTTTATCAGTGAGACGAGGAGTAATGAATGATCCTTTTAAAATATTTGACAAGTCAGAAAATCTTTAGCAAGCAAGTGGGTCACGATGGGCGCCACAAAGGCTGAGTTATGGGAACAAATCTGGAAATAGACTTACATGGGCCAACTCAAGTGGGCTAGAAGCCAAGTGACAAAGATGACCCAAATCAGAATTGGCAAGTCCTCATCAGTCAAGCAACGAGAAGACTAAGAAGAAATGGGGGCCTATATTTCAAATCAGGTAAAGATGCATGCATATCATCTAAACTTTGAGACATTGGACAATGAGTTTTGCAAATCTCATTAGAGAAAATTCCAGCTGAATCCATCAAGTGGAAGGCCAACTTGAAATGGCCAAAGATCGAAATTGTTGTTGAAATTTTTTCACTTTTGAGAATTTTTCAACATGGGAAGGCCGCCCATAAGAAATAGGCCATCTGAAAAATCTTCATGCTTTTCCACCTCTCTTGAGCGCCTTTGAGCCCTCACTTCCCCCTTCGAATGCCTTTGAGCACTCACCATCCTCCTCGAGTGCCTTTGAGCACTTGCCTTCCTTTCGAGTGCCTTTGAGCACTCGTCTTCCTTCTCGAGCGCCTCTGAGCCCTTACTTTCCTCTTTGAGTGCCTTTGAGCACTAGCTTTCCTCTTCGAGCGTCTCTGAGCCCTCGCCCTCCTCTTAGAGCGCCTTTGAGCGCTTTTCGCTTCTCCTCGAGTGCCTTTGAGCACTTGCCTTCCTCCTCGAAGGCCTCCGAGCCTTCGCTTTCCTCTTCCAGTGCCTCTGAGCACTCGCTTTTCCCTTCAAGTGCCTTTGAGCACCAGTGCCTCTGAGCACTCGCTTTCCCTTTCAAGTGCCTTTGAGCACCAGTGCCTCTGAGCACTCGATTTTCCCTTCAAGTGCCTTTGGGCACCAATGCCTCTGAGCACACGGTTCCCCTTTAAGTGCCTCTGAGCACTCGTTTTTCCCTTCAAGTGCCTCTGAGCACCAGTGCCTCTGAGCACTCGCTTTTCCCTTCAAGTGCCTCTGAGCACTCCCTTTCCCTTCAAGTGCCTCTGAGCACCAGTGCCTCTGAGCACTCCCTTTCCCTTCAAGTGCCTCTGAGCACTCGCTTCCCCTTTAAGTGCCTTTGAGCACCAGTGCCTCTGAGCACTCATTTCCCCTTCAAGTGCCTTTGAGCACTAGTGCCTCTGAGCATTCGCTTTACCCTTCAAGTGCCTTTGAGCACTAGTGCCTCTGAACACTCGCTTCCTCTTTGAGTGCCTTTGAGCACCCGCTTTCCTTTTCAAGTGCCTTTCAGCACTCACCCTCCTCCTCGAGTGCCTTTGAGCACTCATTTTCCCCTTCAAGTGCCTTTGAGCACTCATTTTCTTCTCGGAGCGCCTTTGAGCACTCATTTTCTTCTCGAAGTGCCTTTGAGCACTCGCTTTCCTTTTTCGAGCACCTTTGAGCGCTCGCTTTCCTTTTTGAGTGCCTTTGAGCACTCGTTTTTCTCTTTGAGTGCCTTTGAGCACTCGCTTTCTTCTGGGAGCACCTTTCAGCCCTCCCTTTCCTCTTTGAGTTGCCTTTGAGCACTCGTTTTCCTTTTCGAGTGCCTTTGAGCCCTCACATTCTTTTGAGTGCGCCTTCGAGCCCTCATTTTCTTTTTTTACTTGGGTAGGTCACCCATCATAATGAGACCACTTCTAAAAAAAAAAAAACAAAAAAACAAAAAAAACAAAAAAACAAAAAGCAAAAAAAAAAAAAATACAAAAAAAGTGGGTCGTCTTCCAAATGACTTGTCTCTTGTTTTCTACATCTCTCTCTAAAGGTCGTGTGTCAATCTACTGTTTTTTAAGTTTTCAAGGAAAAAAAAAAAAGAAAAAAATGGTTCTTTCTCTATCTACTTTTCTTTATAAATTTACTACACAAAGATAAAAGAAAATGAAATTTTCGCAATATCTTTGCACAGTAAATATTATAAAGAGGGGGCAACTGTCATAACCCAATTTTTGACCATTTTAATTTTTTTTATTATTATTATTTTATTTATTGAAAAGGATAAAAAATTTTGATGAAAAAATAATAATGATGATGAAAAAAAAGTAAAATGAAATAAAATGAAGAATGAATTAAATTTTGGGTTAAGGGCAATATGAATGGAAGTTTTGGGGTTTAATTAAACTTTGAAATTAATTAAGCTTGGAATTAATTTATTTAATCCAAATAAGGGTTTAATTGGAGAATTGATAAGTTTGGAGACTTAATTAAGCTTGGAATTGATTTAATTCATCCAATCAAGGATTTAATTGGAGAATTAATAAGTTTTGAGACTTAATTAAGCTTGGAATTGATTTAATTAATCCAATTAAGGGTTTAATTGGGGAATTGATAAGTTTTGAGACTTAATTGGACTTGGATTGAATTGAATTAATGAAATCAGGGACTTAATTGAAGAAATATTAACATTTAGGGTCCAAATTGCAAAATTAAAATCCAAGGATTCAATTGAAAATGACGCGCAAATGCAGGGGGCCAATTACAGTTTGAACTAGGGGCTTAATCACAAACCTTTTAAAAATTCAAGGGCCAAGACGCAAATAATCATTAAACTTCAAAACGGTGCCGTCTGTGGATACGCTGTTCATCTTCTTCAAACGGACGCCCGCCTCTGCCATTACACCTGCAATCAATGTTTGGAAGAAACGGATTTGTTCTCTGGCTATAAAAGCCAGAGAATGAAAGGTCACAAGGGGGGAATCACAGAACCGAAAGAGGAAAAAAAGAAAGAAAGGAAAAAGCCACCACACCTACGTATATCATCGTCTTCGTCTGTCTCTCAGCAACCACAGACGGCAGACTAAAACCTGGGAACCACAGAACCGAGAGAGGGAGTACCAAAACCAGTAGAGGGAGAGAGAGGACAGAGAGACCCCGAAAAAACCAATTCAAAGCAGGTCGGCCTCTTCATCACCTTCTCGGCTTCAAAAGCTGCTGAGAAAACAAAAGGAACACGCAGGCAGGTGAGTGCAGAAGGAAGATAAAGGGAAGCAGCGGGCGACGATCCATCAGCACTGCAAGCGTCTTCGGTCTCCAGCACCAGGTAAGCAAACCTTTGCTTCTTTGGTAATTTAATTAGCAGTGGCCTGTGCAAGTGAATGTTAATTCACTTGCACACTGAAGCAACACGCGTGCGTTAGCGCACGCGTGTTGCTCAGCCCAGCCTGGTCACCGGCTTGGGCCAGTGACCGGCTGGGCTGGGCTAGGTCTAGCCCAGCCCATGTGGGCTGAGCTGGGCCCAGCCCAAAAAAAATAAAAATAAATAAATAATAGAAAAATAAAAAGCAGAAAAATAAAAAAAATAAAAAATGTGTATGCATGAATAAAAATAATGTAAATTTATTGGTTTATTCACTGACGCCAGAGTCAGGAATAAAAATACCAGTTTAAATTTATATTATTTTTATTCGTTGTATTTTTATTTTATTTAGCTAAAAAATAAAAAATATATGCATGCGTAAAAAAATAAATTTCTTTTTATTTATTCACTAGCGCTAGAGTAGGGAATAAAAAACATTAATCTAATTTTTTCGTAGCTACGAATTTTTACCAACGCCAGAGTTGGAATTATTCGAGCTCGAATATTCACTGGCGCCAGAGTCAGGAATATTATAAACAAATCATCACAGCATAAATCAATAAATATTTAGCAATTTAAGACAACACCAACAATGCAGTCTGCCTTAGGCAGAACGTTTAAGGGGTGATAATATCTTCCCTTTTACGTAACCAATCCCGAGTCATAGAATCTCTGTTGACCAGTTAGGGTTCCTAGTGACCATAATACTAGGTGGCGACTCCTCAAACAAGACATTTTTTCTAAAAGAACCGGATGCCAGAATCTGTTCTTTTTTTTTAAATAATTCGAGAGAATTATTATTTTTTAGGATCGCCGCGATGTCGGGTGCGACAAACCTTATCACTTGCCTGTAGAACTTGAACATAAAGCTTATTGGGCTATTAAAGCTTTCAATTCAAACCTTGATGATGCTAGTCAGCTGCAAAAATTACAAATCAATGAGTTTGAGGAAATAAGAAATGATGCATATGAAAATTCAAGAATTCATAAAGCAAGAATCAAAGAGTTTCATGACAAGAAAATACTGAGAAAAACATTCAATATTAGTCAAAAAGTCTTGCTTTATAATTCTCGACTCCATTTATTTCTTGAAAAACTAAGATCAAGATGGAGCAGTCCTTTTGTTATGAAACATGTATATCCATATGAGGCTTGTGATATCGAGAATCTAAATAATGGCAATGTTTTCAACGTAAATGGGCATTGTTTAAAAGTTTATTTTGATAATTTTTCAGTTGAAAATAACTCTATTGAATTGAGTGATCCTGTATATAAAGATTGATTCTTTTTCTCACATTGGTTTGTGCTTCATTTTGGTGTAACTTTTGTTTTGCTAGTCTCTCTCACCCCAGTCAAATGACAGATAACGGTACTCCGTGACTTAAGTCGGTTCTTTCAGTTTCCCATAATAACTGATATTTGTATATATATTTGTGCAATTCTTTGCTTTTTTTTCCCTTCTTTGAATCTCTTCTTCAATTCTCATTTGAAAATGGACACCACTCTTGAAAAATTAAAAAATATTTTCCCACTTTACCTCAAAATGCGATTGCAAAAATATACCGTGTTAGGTGTGCAAGATCGAGGTTGTTAATGAATCATGGAATTCCTGAAGATATTCGTTGGCTGATTGAAGCAAAGGTCTGATTATTAAGTGAGTCCTCCAATTCTTTTATTTCATACATGCTTGGAATAGGTAAAAACACTTTTGCAAAGAAACACCGTGCAAAACGACTGAAAGCTTGTCACAAATATGCCAGATGGACTTGTAATGCGACATGTCATTCTTTAGAAATTATATCTGTAAACCGTGAAGATAAAATACAATTCATTACGAATGGCCTGAGTAAGGGATCTTTAGATAGTCTTTTATTGACTCTTGAGACGCATCTTAGTGGAAATGTGCATTGTGCAATTCATGATTTATGGCTACAATTCCATAAAGAACATAATCGACTTATTCCTGGGAATCTGACTAAAAAAGACCCTGTTTGCTAGTTTTTAAGAAAACTGGATGAGAAGCTATCCCCAACTCATAGAGGGCGTTTAAGCCGTTATTGAACGTAAAACCAAGGGAAGATGTGAGCCAAAATCACAACTACCTGTACATACACATGCTATTTCAAAATAAATAAATAAATAAAGAGAGGGAGAGAGAGTGAGACTACAGCTGGCCTTTATATATGTGGTATGATTGTATTTTCAATTTCTCATTTATAAAATCTTCTCTTCCTTCCCTTCATTTTTACTCAACCAATACATTCAACAAATATAGAAGTGTGTAGAAATAGCAGATTCCTCAAGTCATCACATAAGAAATATTTGTGTTTTCGGTTGATCCAGTCCTGGAAAAGAAAAGGAGTTTTTAGAATTTATATGTTTTAAAAAGCATGATATCTAGGTTGAAAAAAGGATAGAGATGCTTAGGGTACTTGGTTTTTAGAAGGGAAAACAACATATTGTGGGAAAATTAAGCTTTCAAAATACAACTTGTATTTATTTCCTTTTTTTTTTTTATAAGAACTCAAAACTAACTTTGTATATACAAATATTCACAAATACAAAGAAAATGATTGATTAGGTGAAGTAATGATAACATAAGGAAACATCATATTCTAAATCGGTAGGTTAACTAACTAAATCGGTTTCTAAAGGTCCCCCATTGTTTAGTTAACAATCTCAATGAACTGAATTGAGGCTGTAAAAAGTATAGACCATGGCAATATCACATTGAATACTCATCACAACCAAGTAGACTATCCATAAGATTTTGGTTATTTAATGAGTGTTTCCAAGGTCAAAGATCATTGAGGCATCACCACTTCCTTATCATAACCTCAAGCAATGTTTGTGCAAAATATAAGTGTTGAGTTATGTGTGCATTGGCATAACTTCATATCCAATCTAAACAAACCAATTTAAAGGAACAATGAATTAAATTTAGGCATACAAGAAACAGTTTTAAAAAAATTAAAATAAACATGAAAGGATACCAAACAATAACCACATATTAATCAGTTTAGGTAAACAGACATTCAAAGCATATATCAAAGCTCATCGAGCACATTATCATTAGAAAATAAACAAATAAACCTTAGCCCTTAACAAGATCATAGTGGATTCGTCATTTTGTTGTAAGGGACATCAAGGCAAACTAAATGTGAAAAAGGGTAAATGTAGAAACATGTATCGTCACCTAATTTTATAGTAACTAGAAATCCTAACTGATCTTTCAGAAATTTTGGATAAGGGGTATGACCTAAGATAGTGATTTGGGATTTGAGCATGGTGATAAAGCCTAATCCTTTTTTTTTAAATACTAACATTGGATTCAAGAGGATAGTGTACCAATGATAGGCATTATCGTATTCAAGATTACATGATGGAAATGGGACTGAAGACCACCACTCCTACTTTGTGGGCCTATATAGGATCATATTGATCCAGTCAATTTCGCTCGCCACATCAAAGAAAATATCCTAAAAACAAGAACACTAGAATAAATTCAACGCACACATCAACACGAGCATAATAAATACAATTCAAATAAATAAATAATATTTGCAATAAATATTAGTAGCTCTAAAAAGTATTGTTTTAAAAAATATTTACATTTATCAACAAATAATGTTGTCACCAAAAGTGACTCTGCTCTTTAAAGGTGAATGACTATATAACTGGAACAGTAGCTCTAAAAAGTACTATTAAGGGCACCCTCAAACCCACCGGTCTATATTCACATAAGAAATAAGAAATACCTTTATTATTTATTTTAAAGTAAAATGATGAAAATCATATTAAAAGGATCATGTATTAATTGACCCTATTATCTACTATGCAACACCGAAAGACAAGGCTTGGCATTAGACCATATCATCCTAGGTTGATTAACGGATAATAAAAATAATTAACATATAAAAACAAATTTAAGTTTGCACTTTAAAAAAGGGTCATGTATTAATCAATTGCATTACCTACTAAGAAACATTCAAAGGATATCTTAAAAAATAGAAACAATTAACAAAGACAGGCTTAAATAACATATCTTAAAAAAAAAAAGGTAATAAATTCATTGATGTTATTACCTGTAAACAACATTTGAAGGATAGTGTTCAACGTCAGATACATGCCTTCTTGGGTTGCCCAACGAGTAATAGAAATAATTAATAAAATGAGTTCATATTCTTATCTTAAAAAAAAAAAGATCATACATCAATTGGTTCTATTACCTGATAAACAACATCCAAAAGACATGGCCCAACATCTCACACATCCCATCCTAGGAATCTCGATAAATATTAGAAACAATTAACATATAAAAACAAGTTTAAAATCATATCTTCAATTAGGTCATGTATTAAATGAGTATATTACCTAATAACCAACATCCAAGGGATAGGGGCTAACATTGAACACGTACCATCCTAGGTTACCTAATGGGTAGTAGAAACAATTAACACATAAAACCATAATCAATTTGTTTTTGTTAGCCATCATACTCAAAACAAATAAAAACAACTTTTTTTAAAATCAAACTTTTTTCAACATTTAATAACAAAAACTCATAATTAATGAACAAACATTGACATAAACAAACACATATAAGAGTTTTAACAAGCAATTTGATTTCACCAAAATAAAACAATTTGAAAACAACATCCTACACACATAAAATAACAATTAAAAACAATATCAACACACAAATTTCACATTGAGACCAAGCCATTACACATCAGATAAACTTGTTACAATCTGATCCTCCCAACCCTGTCATATGTTATTGATTTCATCCTTATTCTACCATAAATAGATTTTCTAGTAGCATCAAACCCCAGGGGTTGCCATACAATGAAGTGGATCTCAACACTTCAAATATCACAATAATTTACAATAATACACAATCAATCTCAAAATCATCTCAAACAACCAATAATAATTAATCACAATGTTCAAAATCATCTTGCAAATTGTCCAAAAATCATATGGGGTTCAAAATTTACCTTTTAAAGTGGTTAAGGTTCATCAGAGTTTATTGGAATTGTTTCAACAAAGATGTCGCATGTCTAAGACACTATAGCGCATTGAGAAGGTTGTTGGCATGTGGATTCATGCTCTGAAGATGCTCGAGACGCATGAATTGTTGGGATGGGTGTGCTTTTGTTTACTTCCTTATGTATTAGCGATGAGATCCACCGTTGCCTAGAATAGGAGATTTGTTGCCCGAAAAACTTTCAGCATTTTTTCAATTCTCTTATTTCTCTCTCTCTCAATTCTCTCTCTATTATTCTTATAGATGGTTGCTGCTGCTACTATTTTGGTGTCATGGGATTGATGACAATGGTTGTCACAGTTGTTGATAGGTGGTTAAATTTTTTTTCTTTGCTTTTTTTTTTAATTATTTTTAGAAGTGTTTTTTTGATTTTTTTTAAAATTCATTATGAAATAGCTGAAAATTAGTTGAATTAGTTGAAATATCTTTTGGGATTTTCTTGTATTTTTATTTTTAAAAAAATATATAATAGGAAAATGGGTCAAATCGAGTTACGGGGATTATATAATATATTATATAGTGGAAATCATACTTGTCTCACTTTCTTCCACCACGGCAAAAGATAGAGTTACCATGTGGTAAAACAAATTCTCCGAGATATAGAATAATGATTGTGATTATTCACAAAGACAAAGGCAAAATAGGAATAATCCATATATCCTTGTCACTTGATCTCCTACTTCCTGTGCCAGCCAGCCAACCATACGAAATGTATTTTGTGTCTATTTGCCTTCTCAATATTAAATCACCAACCGTTGAATAGACCATGTAAAAAAGTTGAGAGGATCGATTATCTCACACACACTAAAAAAGTATATAAACAAGTCTTGAGAAATAGTGTACAGGGTAGGGGCATCAAAGACAGAGTCACCGGTATAATGATTCAGAAAACCGACAAAGACATAGTGCCCAAAAAGATGCTTAGAGAGAAAACCACTTGTTCTCCATTCCCCACCTTTTTGGTAGGGCTATAAACATGGCTCTCCCCTTTCTTCTAATCTCTGAAACGAGAGCATCAGCTTAGAGCGCTTTAATACTCTCCAAAGGACGATGAGTACGGATTTACAGGTATTGTTCACACCTATGGTCACACCTTTATGTATAGTGCTGGCTTCGCTATTAGGCCTATTGGGTTACTTGTATGGGCCCTACTGGGGTGTTAGGAAGGTACCGGGCCCGCCTGTGATCCCCTTGTTGGGTCACCTTCCCTTGATGGCAAAGCATGGCCCTGATGTGTTCGCACTTCTTGCAAAGCTTTATGGCCCCATTTTCAGGTCAGCTTACTGCTTTTAGAGACTGGTGAAAGTTCTTATTAATGTTTAGCTTTTGCTTCATTCTCTGTGACTTCGACTTTGAGCTTGTTTAGAGGATTAATTTAAAGTCGAATTTTGCTTCTTCTTTTTTGTGGGTTTCTTAGTAAAATGAGTTGTGATATTACGGTCTCTGGAAAGACATTTTGTGACAGGTTAGATATATTTTATATTCTTCTAACTTCGTAATTGGAGAAGAAAGAAGGGTTGATGGAAGTGGAGAGATTGATGTCTAGCTTCGCTTGAATATGAATAGAAGATGAAACAATGACCACTTCATCAGGAAAACATAACAAAATTTTAGCATTTTGAACTTGTATTGTGCACTCTTGTCTCATAAAAGTATAGCTTGTGGATTTGCATCTGATATTGTAAATGTCAAATGTAATATCTACATAACGGCTATTGTTTTGCTAGAGCCCTTAGGTTAAAATGGTGAAACGCTGAAACTCGGTTAGGGACTGACAAATTTGGAATTGAAAAACAGACTAAATTTTAGGCTGGTGTGGAGCAGGTTTCATATGGGGAGACAACCACTGATCATAGTAGCTGACCCAGAGCTTTGTAGAGAAATTGGAATAAAGAAGTTCAAAGACATCCCAAATAGAAGTATACCCTCTCCCATCTCAGCTTCACCTCTTCATCAGAAAGGTCTCTTCTTCACCAGGTAATTTGTAACATGACTGCAGGAACAAGCGTGCTTTTCTTGTATATATCTATTCATTCATTTACTTTCACCAAGGCTTCACCCAAAATGGTAAACAGGTAAGAGCGGATTATGAGCGGATTTTCAAAAGTTTCTGGTGAAATTTGAACTTGCAGGGATGCAATATGGTCAACCATGAGAAACTCAATACTGTCAGTCTACCAGCCATCACACTTGGCCAGCCTCGTGCCCACCATGCAATCATTCATTGAGTCTGCAACTGAGAATTTCCAATCTCTTAAAGAAGAAGATATCACTTTCTCCAACCTCTCCCTCAAATTGGCCACAGATGTAATAGGACAAGCTGCATTCGGTGTTGACTTTGGCCTCTCCAAACCACCACAATCAACCAGTGATTCAGTCAACAGTTTCCATAGCCAAGGAAAAGACAACACTGATGTCTCAGAGTTCATTAAACAACATATCTACTCAACAACACAACTTAAGATGGACTTATCAGGCTCCTTTTCTATTATTCTTGGTCTCCTTGTCCCAATACTGCAGGAGCCCTTTAGGCAGATCCTTAAGCGAATTCCTGGCACTATGGACTGGAAAGTTGATAGGACTAATAAGAATATAAATGGCCGGCTTGAGGAGATTGTTAGAAAGAAAATGGAAGAGAAAAATAAGGGTTCAAAGGACTTCTTGTCACTCATATTACGGGCAAGGGAATCAGAGACTCTGTCAAAGAATGCTTTCACTCCGGACTATATCAGTGCAGTTACTTATGAGCATCTGCTTGCAGGATCAGCTACAACAGCATTCACATTATCTTCAGTTGTTTATTTAATTGCTCAACATCCAGAAGTCGAGAAGAAACTGCTTGCTGAAATTGATGGGTTTGGTCCACATGAGCAGATGCCAACAGCTCAAGATCTTCAAAACGAATTCCCCTACCTTGACCAGGCAAGTCTTGAAGTTCACTTCGAGTTTTCTATCGGTCAATTATGCCGAGTTATTATTTTCTCCAATCTATCTGACCTACAATGATGTCCATTTCATTGCAAATTTGATCTCCATGTTTCATGGTGTGTGTTATCGAACTGTGGAGTTCGATTTTTTGATTTATGGTTTAATTGTAGGTAGTTAAAGAGGCAATGAGGTTTTACGTTGTCTCTCCATTAATCGCAAGAGAAACATCGAAAGAAGTAGAGATAGGAGGTTATCTTCTCCCAAAGGTATAATTGATCATGTACCTATAACTAGTATACATTCAATTGGAAGTACTGATCCAATAAAAAAAAATTATGTTTCGTAATTTCATAATCCAATTTTTCAATTTATAATTGACTCTTGAATACAAATCACGAGAATATATATTCTTCCTCGAATTTTTCATTGAGAGGTAAAGGATTAAATCCTTTTAAGAAATAAAGTTTTTGATCGGAATATGCGCCGACGGATCCCTTAACTATTAGATGTATTACTTTTTTCTTTTTCTTTTTTGACGAGCAGGGTACATGGATCTGGTTAGCACCTGGAGTTCTAGCAAAAGATCCCAAGAATTTCCCAGAGCCAGACAAGTTCAAGCCGGAGAGGTTTGATCCAAATTGTGAAGAAGAGAAACGAAGACATCCTTATGCTCTCATACCCTTTGGACTTGGACCTAGAGCTTGTATTGGCCAGAAATTTTCCATTCAAGAAATCAAGCTCTCACTGGTACATTTATACCGGAAATATTTATTTCGACATTCCCCTAACATGGAAAAACCTCTTGAACTTGAATTTGGCATGGTTCTCAACTTCAGGCATGGCGTAAAGCTTAGAATTGTAAAACGAACTTGAAGATTGTTATGCTGGGTTGTAACTTCTTTGTTTCTATAAATCTCCTAGAAAGATCTCCTATCAACTAGAAATATCTCTTGTATTAGAGACTACATCAGGAGGGTCTCCTGCATCTGAAACCAACGCAACAAATAAAGAGCATGGCCAGCATCACACCAACAGATTAACAGCAGCAACAAACATCACCAACAACATGCCATGCAGTGTGCCGTGCAACGCAAACCAAGCAACAAACAAACTGACTACTAGCAGCATAAACGTGCTGCAACTGAATGGATTCTGTGTTGATTAATTATGAATAAATTCTGTTTTGATTAGTTAGTCAAGGACTCTGTTATCATAAGAGACAAGATAGTTTGTTAAGTAAAATTGTATATAAGTAATACTGTACATGACTATTATGCATTAAGCTGAATGTGAATAATACAGCTAAATTTCTTCGTGAAAAGCTCTCTTAATCATTTATTTTCTCCTTCAAATTGTTACATGGTATCAGAGCTATAGAGAGCTTTCTTCATGGATACTTCATTAGAAGATCAATCTTCCCCAAACACACCACATAACCCAAACACCAACCATACACCAAATGTTGATCAGTATTTGAATCTTCACAGTCACAACAATCCTTTTCGGTTAGATATCAGTGACAATCCAACAATAATTCTGGTCACAGACTTACTCACTGGCGACAACTACGCAACCTGGTCTCGTGCAATGCGAAGAGCTCTTCGTGCCAAGAACAAATTAGCATTCATCACAGGAACTATTAGTCAGCCAACTAATCAAGAAGATCCCCTTTTTGATTTGTTTGAGCGATGTAATGATATGGTGGTTTCATGGCTCTAGAATTCTATCAGCAATTCTATTAAGTCCAGTATAGCATTTGTCGATAGTGCTCAAAACATTTGGCTTGACCTACAGGACAGATTCACTCATCAAAATGGTCCACGTATTTACTAGCTACGAAAGAGTTTAGCTAACCTCTCACAAGATACTGATCCTGTGAGTGTTTACTATGGCAAGCTCAAAACCCTTTGGGATGAAACATTGATTTATGATCCCATACCATCTTGTAGTTGTGGCACCATGAAGACTATATCTGAACGCTATCAACGTGACTGTGTTTTCCAATTTCTGATGGGTTAAACAACTTTTATTCTCCCATACGGGATCAAATCATGTTGCTCGATCCCATCCCCACCATTACTCGAGTTTTCTCTATCATTCAACAACAAGAACGCCAGCACCAACTTACCTCTAACTCCACACAACATGATGCTATGGCCTTTGCCATTAGAAAACCCTCCTCCTTCCCTACCAAGTTTCCATCCCATTCTAAATACAAAAAGGACAGAACCTACTGCACTCACTATAAAATTACAGGACACATACTTGAAACTTGCTTCAAAGTTGGCAATGCTGAGACCCCTGTATGTTCTCATTGCAACTTCACTGGTCATACAATCGACAAATGTTACAAGTTGAATGGCTACCCTCCTGGCCACAAATTCTTCACCAAATCCAGAAGTTCTCATATTCTTGCAGCACAATCAATTTCCACTCCTGCTACCAATATTGCAGACATCAGTGACACTCGTATTGGTTTAACTAAGGATCAATATAATCAACTCATGGCTCTGCTTCCACCAGGTGCATCTACCACTGCTCAGACCTCATCACGACTCCATGCACCTCCCACTCCTCATATCTCTGGTATATCACACTGTTTAAATGCTCACACGCACACTACATCTTCATCCCATCCTCTTCATTGGATCATCGACACAGGTGCAACAGACCATATGGTCTGCTGCCCCTCCCTTTTTACTACCATTATTTCTACTATCTCACATCTTGTTGCTTTGCCAAATGGAACACATGTTCCTGCTACACACATTGGCACCATCCAATTAACTCCCTCTATTTGCCTCACACAAGTTTTGTGTGTTCCTTCTTTTAATTTTAATTTGATCTCTGTAAAAAGGCTTACGACTACTCTTACCTGTTCCATCATATTTCTCTCTAATCTCTGTGTTATTCAGGACCTTTTCTCTTGGACAACAATTGGGAAGGGTGAAGTAAGGAATGGACTCTATCATTTTGTCAACACCAACATCTCCCCTTCTCTCCTGGCCAACACATTATCTCATTTTTCTAAAGAATCTGTTACAGCTTCTGTTTCACATCATCATACTACTGCCAATTTATGGCACTGTCGTCTAGGACATCCATCATCTCCTGTTATGTCTTTAATTCTAGATCCTGTAGTCAAGAACAACATTTCAAATAACAGTCAACAACCTTGCTATGCTTGTCCTTTAGCAAAATTTCATTGCTTGCCCTTTTCCTATAACACGCAGCATGCTTCTCATCCTTTTGAAATTGTGCATTGCAATCTTTGGGAACCCTGCTCCATGCCTTCATACGATGGTTTCAAATACTTTCTCACCTTGGTCGATTACTTCACTTGCAGCACATGGCTTTATCTCCTTCCCATTAAAGCTGACACTAAACATAACATAGAGTCTTTTGCCAACCTGGTTGAAAACCAATTCAATTACAAGATTAAAATTATGCGTAATGATAATGGGGGGGAATTTCACATGAAAGAGTTCTTCCATACCAAAGGCATCATTCACCAAACTAGTTGTGTCGAAACTCCTCAACAAAATAGGATTGTAGAACGAAAACACCAGCACCTCCTTAATGTTGCCCGAGCTTTAAGATTTCAGGCCAATCTCCCTCTTCAATATTGGAGTGACTGTGTCTTGACTGCCACATACCTCATTAATCGCACACCTAGCCCTTTGCTTAAAAACAAAACACCATTTGAACTCCTATTCAACAAATCACCCTCCTATACACACTTAAGAGTATTCGGTTCTCTTTGTTTTGCTTCCACTCTCTCCCGCTAGAGAACTAAATTTGATTCTCGTGGTCGCATTTCTGTTTTTCTTGGCTATCCTTTTGGCATAAAAGGTTACAAATTGCTTGATCTCCAAACCAATACCACTTTTATATCTAGGGACGTCACCTTCCATGAATCCACTTTTCCTTTCCAATCTTTACCTCACCTCTCCAATAATACATCTGACAGCACAACCTGTGTTTTTACTAAGCCTTTACCTGACACTTTAGATTTTCATGTCATTCCTCCTCCACTTACACCAAATAATATACCTGTGTCACTCCCCCACACAAACTCACCAGATATAAACGATTCTATCATCTCCACCTCAGACCCCTCATCTACTTCTCCATCATGCACTCCTGCTATTCTGCCTAATGGCAACCCTCGTAGAACTACAAGGGTCCAACGAGCACCACAATATCTACATGACTTTCATTGCAATCAGTCCTCACTTACTATGCCTTCTCAATCATTGTCCAAGTCTGAGCCTCCTGCCAATGGTAATCTCTACTCCTTGGCCAACTTTATTTCTTATAAACAATGTTCTCCATCATTCACTGCATTTTCTAGTTCCATCTCCATCCATGTTGAACCTATCACATACAACCAAGCCATAAAACATCCTGGCTGGTGCAGCGCTATGAGTGATGAATTATTGGCCTTGGAACAAAATCACACCTGGATTGTCACGGACCTACCTCCTGGAAAATCAGCCATTGACTGCAAGTATGTTTACAAAACTAAATTCCATGTTGATGGCACTATTGAGAGATTAAAAGCCAGACTCGTTGCCAAGGGTTTCACACAGAAGGCAGGTATTGATTACACAAAAACCTTTTCCCCTGTCGCCAAGCTTGTTACTATCAGGGTCTTACTCTCCATTGCAGCAATCAAAGGATGGTTTCTCTTACAATTTGACGTCAACAACGCATTTCTTCATGGTGACTTGAACGAAGAAATATACATGCGCAAACCGCCTGGTTATTATGTAGGTGTGGCCACTCAAGTCTGCAAACTTCTTAAAAGTCTATGGCCTTAAGCAAGCCTCACACCAGTGGTATTCTAAATTTTCTCTTTCTCTCATTGCTTTTGGTTTTACACAATCCAAAGCTGATTACAGCCTATTTACTAAAGTGGATAAAAATTCGTTTACTGCCCTACTCATTTATGTTGATGATATCATTGTTGCTGGAAATTGTTCGGTCTCTATCTCCTCCCTTAAAACCTTCCTACATCAGTAGTTTAAAATCAAAGACCTTGGCTGCTTACGCTACTTCCTTGGCTTAGAAGTTGCTCGGTCATCCAAAGGTATTCATTTATGTCAGAGGAAGTATGCCTTGGATATTTTGGCTGATTCAAAAACTTTAGCCAACAAACCCCTCAAGTTGCCTCTCGAACAGAACTTTAAACTTAACAAAATCTCTAGCACTCCTTTATCAGATCCCAGCTTGTATCGTCGTCTTATTGGACGCCTTTTATACCTCACCATCACTAGGCCCGACATTTGTTATCCTGTCCAAATCCTTAGCCAATATATGGATACACCTACCAACGTCCATCTCGCCATAGCCCATCGTGTTCTTCGATACATTAAAACTGCACCTAGCCAAGGTATTTTCTTGCCTTCTTCCTCACAGCTTCAGCTTCAAGCCTTCTGTGACTCTGATTGGGCTTCCTGCCCTGACACTAGAAGATCAATCACGGGTTATTGCATATTTCTTGGAGACTCTCTCATTTCTTGGAAGTCCAAGAAGCAATCTGTTGTCTCCCGCTCATCAACTGAGGCAGAATACCGCTCAATGGCTTCCACTTGCTCAGAATTAACTTGGCTGCGTTATCTCCTTCAGGATCTCTCTCTTTCTCATCCCCAAGCTGCTCAACTTTACTGTGATAACCAAGCGGCTCTTCACATTGCTGCCAATCTAGTCTTTCAGGAACGGACAAATCATATTGAACTGGACTGCCATCTTATTCGTGACAAGATACAAGTTGGTCTCATCACCACTGCTCATGTTGCTTCCCAATGACAACTAGCAGACATTTTTACCAAAGCTCTTGCTTCTTTAGTTCTACAACAACATCTTTCCAATATGGGAATAGTTAATCTCTATTCTCCATCTTGTGGGGGATATTAGAGACCACATCAGCAAGGTCTCCTGCATCTGAAACCAACGCAGCAAATAAAGAGCATGGCCAGCATCACGCCAACAGATTAACAGCAGCAACAAACATCACCAACAACATGTCATGCAGTGTGGCGTGCAACGCAAACCAAGCAACAAACAAACTGACTACCAGCAGCATAAACATGCTGCAACTGAATGGATTCTGTGTAGATTAATTATAAATTAATTCTGTTTTGATTAGTTAGTTAAGGACTCTGTTATCATAAGAGACAAAATAGTTTGTTAAGTAAAATTGTATATAAGTAATACTGTACATGACTATTATGCATTAAGCTGAATGTGAATAATACAGCTAAATTTCTTCGTGAAAAGCTCTCTTAATCATTTATTTTCTCCTTCAAATTGTTACATCCTGTACGAAGAATTATCATGGAAAGAGCTTGCTTTCAAATAAATATTAAAAAAACATATTCATGTTGATAAATCTACTAAAAAGATGATCGGTACAAAGAATTTATCCAGTACTAACATGGAAAGGACATGCTTTCAGAGCAACTAAATTTTTTATCCAAAGCATATTCTGAGATGCAATGATCTGTGGCCATGATTTAGTAGGAACGGATTGGTTCCAAGCTAAATCTCACTTCTTGACAGAGAAACACGCCACAATACTAATGTGATTTCACGATATTTGAAGGTGCTGGCACAGCTGTCTTAGCTACAGCTTGCCAATAATGATTGCAGAAATGCTTCTAAATTAATACACATATCTCAACAACGGAGTTCAACAAGTTGTTGAAACTTCTTAGTCAACCCATTTAATCATACAAATGATCCATTCCTCTTAGTTGTTTCGTCAAATCTTGTTTGGCAAGCAAAGTGGCTTAGATAAATTAACTGACGGATCAGAACCAGCACTGCTTTTCGAATCTCCATTGGAGAATGCTCCTGACATTTTGAGAAACTGAAACTCATCCATAGACTGCCTTTGGATCCTTTGAGATAAATGACCGGATGTTTTTCGCTTTGCCTTGGTTGACTCGGTCAGGTTCATGTAATTTGGCCTACTGTTACCACTCTCCTCTGTTTTATCAGAGGCCAAGCCAGTGTTTCCTGATATTGGTGTTGTAGATGTACAAATTGATGAAGAAGCTGAACTATTCGTCAAAAAGCGGAATTCAGAACTTGGAATGGAAGATGAGCGAGTAATATGCCCAACTGGAGGCCTAGCTGAAATTCTAGTAGTTACATTGTTCTTTCTGACTTTCACTAAACTTTGTTCAGGGATTTTGAATGTTTGTTCACATCTACACAAGACTTCGGTGGAGTAACTGAGGGTTGCTCCATCAATCTAGACTCCCATGGCTTGGCTGCCATCCAGCGTTCAAGCCAACTCCATCCCCAGCTATACTTATCAAACTCCTGATTCTTGAATGAGTTTACCGAACCATTGGTTCGAGTATTTGAGCTGGGGTTTGATCTCCATTGCTGAAAAAAATAAATTAGTTAGTGAACATGGTTAGCATATGTGAAAAAGTAAGGCACTAAAACATATGATAGCAGAATACTTTTTTGAGCAAGGGAGTATGCAATTGCTCTTTCTCTCTTGAAGGCTCCTTCTTGCCTCATTTGCAGTTTTGACTTCACATCTTCCAATGTCCCCTTGCCATCGCACCACCCTTCCTGAAATCGAATCAAACTCCTTAGAGCAATGTTTCAAGAGATCAGCCTATGAAAATGGATCATTAGCACGTATCTATTTAGTGGTTTTTATGATACCTCAGCATGTTTCAAGAGATCAGCCTTGCTATGCCGCTCATTTAGCATATTCTGCACTGCCTGCCCTTCTATGGACATTCGCACAGGATGAGCCCTGACTCGAGCTTGAACTCGAACAAGAGCCTGCATACACCTAAGCATCACAGCAGCCTGCTTTCTCACTTGTCTACCTCGAACTATAGCTTGGAGTCTCACCACTCCTTTCAAAGCCCTCAGAGCCCTTCTTGCCTAGGACCAATCACTCACTTGTTCAACAACCATTGTAAATTGATTTGCCAAGTATTATGTTCAAAGTTTTTGCTTTAAGTCTGGAAATTCGTCTCTTATAGTACCTGTTTTCTTTGTTCGATTAGTGTTTCATTTGCTCACTTAAGATTCAGTAAGATTGCAAAGAAAGAGTCAATGATGTTGGCGTGAGCTGTAATAGCAACTAATTAGGAGATTTGTTAGGCATTCCAAATATGTGAAAATCCCGTTAATAAGGGAGATAAAGATAGCCTAGGATTGTACTGATCTTTCTTTCCTTTTATTCTCTCTTCTAATGTACATATAAAGAAACAGTATACATAATAAAGACTGTAACTTTGATTGTGAATAATTATCATGGTATCAGAGCTAGCCTACGATCTGGCTTCCTGTACTACACCCTAAAACACAATTGTTCTCTCACCACGTAATCTATGGCAGACTCTGAAGATCAGAATACCTATGGCAACACGTCCCATCTCTCAGGTTCTATCCTTGAATTAACAACAAGGATGACTGAGGCGTTGAATAGAACACAGACCCCGACCATCACCTCTGAACCCTCCGCTGCTCCTATTGGCATTAAGTTGGATGGATCCAAACTATGCTCTCTGGTCCCAGGTTGTTGAGATGTATATCTCTGGCAAAGACAAGCTGGGGTATATTAATGGTGACTTTCCTCAGCCACCACCGACTGATCCCTCCTTTCGCAAGTGGCGCACTGATAACGCTATTGTTAAAGGTTGGTTAATTACTTCTATGGATCCTCTTTATTTGGCAATTTTATTCGCTTTTCCTACAGCAAAGGCAGTATGGGACTCTATTGCAACTACCTTTTTTGATGGAAGCGATACATCACAAGTGTATGATCTTCGAAGACGTGTAACTCGTCTGAAGCAAAGCCTCTGGTTCACTTGAAAAAATATTACACTGAACTGCAGGGGTTGTGGCGTGAAATTGATTTTTCGCCGGCCAAATCCCATGGAATGCTCTGTTTGATATTCAACATTATAATAGGATCATCCAGGAAGATCGGGTATATGTGTTTCTTGGATGGCCTTGATGACCGACTAGACAAAATACGTGCAGATGTTTTACAGCTGAATCCTTTTCCCTCAGTAGAGCAAAGCATATGCACATGTTAGACGAGAGGCTATACGACAGCAAGTCATGACCAGTCATAATACTGATGGGATACCAGGGGCTGTCTTGGCCTCTAAAGGTCTTATGCTAAATAAAACAACCAAGACCCGAACCACCAATGATGGAAGAAAATGTTCCCACTGTGGCAACCAGAAACACACACGTGAAAACTGTTTCCAGTTACATGGATACCCAGATTGGTGGCATGATATACAGGCCCGTAAACGGCGTGATGGAGCTGGTACTACTGGGAGTCCAGGCAAAGCTGCGGTTGCTGCTGTTGCTGAGCCTAACCTTTCTCTTATACAGCAAGTTTCAACATCTACTGAGGCCCCTCCCCACTTAAACTCAGGTAATTCTGGTCTTGCCTTACTTAGCAGCCACAATGATGCGGCGTGTAATACATGGCTCCTCGACTCAGGGGCCCACTGACCATATGACATTTGATGCCTCGGATTTCTCTCATACATCCTCCCCACGTCGAACCAGCATCGCCAATGCAAACGGTGGTATTTTCACCAGTCACTGGGAGCAGGCTCTGTGACTTTATCTTCATCCCTACATTTAGCCAACACTTTACTTGTTCCAGCATTATCACATAAATTGATGTCTGTAGGCCAACTTACTACAGACTTGAGGTGTGTTGTACTGATGTATTCAAAACTTTTGTCTTATTCAGGACATTCTCACCAAGGAGATAATTGGACGTGGTACTAAGAGGGGGGGACTTTATTATGTGGACGACATCAATATCGGCCAGGCACATCACATGCACCATCTGCATACTGCTAAAGAGAGACAGATCTGGTTATGGCATCGTCGTCTAGGACACCCATCTTTCCATTACTTGAAGCATGTTCTTCCGGATTTATTTATGAGTACTCAGATTTCTGATTTGAAGTGTGACACTTGTATTTTGGCTAAAAGCCACCGTGCTACTTACCCATTAAGCATGAATAAGAGTGACACTCCATTTGCTTTAATACACTCTGATGTGTGGGGACCCTCACCGGTTACGAATATGTCCGGCATTCGTTGGTTTGTTATTTTTGTGGATGATTGTACACGTATGACTTGGCTCTACTTGATGAAACAGAAAGATGAGGTTCTCAATATCTTCGAAACATTCCATGCGATGGTGTGCACCCAGTATGGAGCCACTATTAAGGTTCTCCGCTCCGACAATGGTGGTGAATATGTAAATAAGCACCTTAAGACTTATTTCAATCATCATGGCCTCATTCATGAAACTTCCTGCCCACAAACACCTCAACAGAACGGTGTTGCAGAGAGAAAAAATAGACACATTCTTGAGACTGCACGTGCCCTGCTTCTTGGCGCTTATATGCCTCAACGATTCTGGACTGATGCAGTATCCACTGCTGTTCATCTTCTCAACCGAATGCCTTCTAAGGTGTTATCGTTTCAGACTCCACTGCAATCCTTGTCTACTCATGTGCCACTGCCAAATGTGTTAATGCTCCCTCCTCGGGTCTTTGGATGCGTAGCATATGTATACCTTCATAAGAACCAGCGCTCTAAACTTGATCCATGTGCACGTCGGTGTCTGTTTCTGGGCTATGGTATACATCAGAAAGGGTATCGGTGCTATGACCCTACTGCACGCAGACTTTATGTGACTATGGATGTTCAATTCTTAGAAGCTGACATGTTCTATTCTCCTTCGGCATCCACTTCTCCTCTTCAGGGGAGACACATAATAAAGATGAAGAGGTGAATTGGTTCCAACAAGAGAAGCTCAACGAGTTTAATTGGATCAGTCAAGAGAACCTACCACATAATGTTGAGTTGCTTCATGAGAGGCCAAATGACGACCTTAATGTTGTCCATGGTGACAATGATATACACTCTAATAGGCAGATTGATACCCATCCTAGCACGGAACATATATTGTCTGAGACAGAACCTGCAACCCCCCTCTCTGAAGTGCCAGCCGAATCATCTCCTGAGAATACTCCTAAAGTAAGTACTCCTACAACACCTCTGCATATCAATAATATAGATGTCTCTATGGGATATGTCTTACCTCACAGGTACAATCGGGGCAAGCCACCTAATAGATACTCTCCAGAGATTGAAGACCGAAGGTCAAGGTATCCAATTGCCAATTATGTATCCACTAAGGGTCTTTCTAAACCCCTTCAGAAATTTACACAGGATCTTTCCATATGTCAAATTCCTACCAGTGTTAATGAGGCATTGACAGATCTGAAATGGACACAAGCGATAAATGAGGAAATGGAGGCATTACTAAAGAATAATACATGGACTCTTGTCCCATTACCTGAAGGAAAACGAACAGTGGGTTGCAGATGGGTGTTCTCTGTTAAACACAAAGCAGATGGATCTATTGACCGATATAAAGCAAGATTAGTAGCAAAGGGATACACACAAACATATGGTGTGGACTATCAGGAAACTTTCTCACCTGTTGCCAAGCTAAATACAGTCAGAGTACTACTATCACTTGCTGCAAATCTTGACTGGCCTTTACATCAACTTGATGTGAAGAATGCTTTCCTCCATGGCGAACTCAAAGAGGAGGTGTATATGGAGGTTCCTCCAGGTTATACAACACTTTCCAAAACTGAAATGGTGTGCAAATTGCAGCGAGCTTTATACGGACTAAAGCAGTCACCACGAGCATGGTTCGGAAGATTCAGTTTAGCAATGAAGAAATATGGCTTCCAACAAAGTAACTCTGACCACACTTTGTTCCTCAAGCACAAGCTGGGAAAGGTAACTGCATTGATAGTTTATGTAGATGACATAATTATAACAGGAGATGATGTGGAAGAAAATGTCTCAGCTTCAGAAACAGTTAGCAACTGAATTTGAGATGAAAAATCTAGGGGGACTAAAGTATTTTTTGGGAATTGAAGTTGCCAGGTCTAAGCAAGGTATATTCCTCTGTCAACGAAAGTACATATTAGACCTGCTAACAGAAGTAGGAATGCTGGAATGCAGACCTGCAGACACACCCATTGTTCAGAACCACAGACTTGGAGAATACCCAGACCAGGTACCAACAGATAAAGGGAGATATCAAAGGTTAGTTGGTAAACTCATTTACCTCTCTCACACTCGGCCAGATATTTGCATATGCGGTAAGTGTTGTGAGCCAATTCATGCACAATCCAAGCAAAAGTCACATGGAGGCAGTGACTCGAATTCTCCAGTACCTGAAGTCATCTCCAGGCAAGGGGCTTATGTTCTCAAAACATGATAATCAGTTGAAGGTTGATGGATATACGGATGCAGATTGGGCAGGTAATATCACTGACAGAAAATCAACCTCAGGGTATTTTACATTTGTAGGAGGAAATCTTGTAACCTGGAGAAGCAAGAAGCAAAAAGTGGTAGCATTGTCAAGTGCTGAAGCTGAGTTTAGAGGTATGTCTAAAGGTCTCTGTGAACTCCTTTGGCTGAGAAAGCTACTTGCAGAGATCGGATTTGCCCCCACTTCTGAAATGGACCTCTTCTGCGATAACAAGGCAGCTATTTCTATTTCCCACAACCCTGTCCAACATGACCGTACTAAACATGTGGAGGTTGACCGTCACTTCATCAAAGAGAATCTTGAAGCAAAGATAATTCGATTTCCATTTGTGAAATCCAAAGATCAGTTAGCAGATATTCTAACAAAAGCAGTGTCTAGCAAGGACTTCTACAACTCACTTGGCAAGTTATGCATGCGAGACATCTACGCACCAACTTGAGGGGGAGTGTTGGCGTGAGCTGTAATAGCAACTAATTAGGAGATTTGTTAGGCATTCCAAATATGTGAAAATCCCGTTAATAAGGGAGATAAAGATAGCCTAGGATTGTACTGATCTTTCTTTCCTTTTATTCTCTCTTCTAATGTACATATAAAGAAACAGTATACATAATAAAGACTGTAACTTTGATTGTGAATAATTATCAAATGATCATTAAAAAAAAAAAAAGTTCAGCTTTTTTCGCACTGTTTAGTGGTTACGCATTAACACAGACTTTGTGTGAATTCAACTCAGATGTGTGGTGTCTTCAAATTTTGTCAATTTCAAAGCTTGAAGAAAGTTCCTATTCTGTCAATCCAAATCATGAAGTCAAAAACATTCAAACTCTCTTTTCTGCCATTTTCTCAGCAATCAAACAGTAAGGTATATTCAAAAGGTTCCATTTTTTCCTCCTTGAAAGAGGGAGAAAGTTCCTAATTTTCCACAAAACAGTAAATGCCAAACCCAGTTCATAAAATAAAAACATTCAACTTTCTTTCCCTCCCTCCTACTCCATTTTCTCAGCAAACAAACAGTTAAAAGAGATCCAAGACCAAAAAGGGAAACCCATTTACCAAGAATCCACGGAAAGCAGTTTGAATCCTGATAGCAGCCCACTCTTGCCTGACAACCCTAAAACCCTTAGGAGGAGCTCTAACCACAGTAGCCATTGCGGTAGTAAATGGATCAGTTAATGGTGAAGAACATGATGCCTCTGACGCTGCTCTATGTTTCCCTTTAAAATCCTTCCATGAAGACCCCAAGTCACCAGATGAGCTCCTCCATAGCTTCCATTTCTTAATCTTGCCATTTACCTTCTCGTACAGGGAAAAAAAAAATCATTAACATCACTATTACTACATTAAAGAACAAAAGGGTTGGATTTGTTTGGTTAATGAGTGTGGTTTAGCTTACATGGTCTTGATCTTTATCAGACTTTTTAAAACCTATAAGGGATTTCACCCATTTTCCTGATGCACCCATCACTAAAACTTTCTTGCTCAAGCAGAGCAATAAACTCTTAAGACTTGAAAGATGCAAACTTCAAGAATGTTGCAATAATGTAGCTTCAGATAGCATCAGAGCTGCAAAAAGTAGAAATTTTTCGAAGAAACCGAGCTTGGAAAATAGCCAAAGAAAGCAAGAGAGAGGGAGAGAGATACAAAGTGGGTAGAGACATGAGAGAGAAGAGAGGGAGGGAGGGACGTGGGTTAGTGGGTTTTCGTTGTGTTGCGCAGATACATGTTCCAATGTGCCCGTTTGATATTTGAAATTCAAACAAACAAAGAGACAAAAACGACTCGTCCCGCTCGATTTCTAAACGGAGGAAGAGCGTGTATTATACTTTCATTTTCGATCCTGAATATCCATGATTGTTTTTGTGTTATAAGTTTTTTAAATTATTTTTTATTTTAAAAAATATTAAGTTGGTATTTTTTTAAATTAGATTATTTTAATATATTCAAGTTATAAATAAAAAATTCTGAAAAATATTATTTTAATATATTTTAATTAAAAAACACCCTATATCATAATACTAAAAAAACACTTTTTTTTTTTTTAATTTTGTTTTTTGTACTGCATGGAAAATAAACCCACTTTTTTTTCTTTTTGGTTAAAACACATAGAGGATGCACAAAACTTTTGGTTAATACAAAAGCATTCCACTTCCACAATAAGTGTTCATATTATCAAGATCAAGGTATAATACATAAAAAAATATAATATAAACTTGAATTATAAAATTATTAGTAAAAAATTTTAATTAATTATATATTGATAATTTTAGTTAAATAATAAATAATAATTTAACAAAATTAAAAAAAAAATTCAAACAGTTCAAAAAAAAATTTAATATATAATTTAAGTAATTTAAAAATACAATATAATATAATTATATTCATAAAACTTGAATATCACTACTTTTTAAATACTATAACTAATAAAATATCATTACTTTTTAAGTATCATAAAATTTCTGATAACCTACGGTGACATCAAGGAACCACAGAAGATATATGGGATCTTCTTGCAAACTGTTACACACTACCATAGATCTTGCGCACCAATAACAACTCTTGAAAGATTTTCATTGTTTGCGGAAGAGTCGGGTGAATCTATTACATCTTTTCTACTCTCGCCACAAAAAACATGGTTTTGGCTACTCTCACCATTCCACACCAGTTAATCGTTAGTCAATTAAATCCAGTTCTAAGTTCAAAGAAAATACATGAAAGTTTACCTTAACTATGCATTTTTTTTAAAATGTATTCCATACATGTCATTAACATATAATTTATCTTTTGAGTTTATTCATAAGTTATTTATTATTGATAGATATTTGTTGAGTTAGCATTGCACCCTGAATTAGGAATTTCACAACTTTATAATTTATTTATTTATTTCATGAACCTTTTTATTATCTTATTTTTTTAAAAAAAAAAAAAAAAAAGTTGAACACAATACCAAGTCTAACCCATGTCGGTTCCTACTCGAAGGAGACTCGTGGACTTATTATCAATTTTTTTATATATTTTTTAAAACACCTCACTAGACCTATGTCGGTTTCTAAAACTAGAAGACATGTGAATCTAACTATTAAAAATCCAAATTTAAGCTTAATACAAGCTTGACTCTAACTTAACAAAAAACACGTCGCTTATTATAGAACCTATTATAAGTTTAAAAGCACCACACTACACATTTGTCAGTCTTTAAAAACTAGGAGACACGCCAACCTAGCTATAAAAACACAAACTTAATAAAACAAAACATGAAACTAACTTGACAAAAACTCGTTGACGTTGTTTTTTGTTCCTTTTTAGAAATAAATATTTATGTATATGTAAAAAGGTGAAAGTTTAGTGTTATAAAATACAAATAACATTAACACAAAGAAAATAAAAATAAAAAGGCACAAGTGATCATAATGTCCATGCATGAGTAGTAACATTGTCATTATGAGGCATTTTAAACAGTAATAATGCAAAACATAAATGAGAAAGAAAAAAATAAAAAGAGATCAAGGGCTTACCTCAACTAGTTCTAGATAAGAAGGGGCTATTATGGTTTTTGTCGATGGTGGTGTTGGCAGTGAAGGGTGGTTTCTCTTTCTACCTATAGCTTTTCTTTGTTATTCTTCAAGTTAGCTTCTTTTTTATCTTATTTCTTTTCTTCCATTTTCTTTCTCCCTTCCTTTTCTCCCCCTCCAAAACTGCATGTTTCAAACTAAACCAATTTCTAGCAAAAAAAAAAATCTCTTTTTATTCTCTCTCTCAAACTTGGCATTTTCTCTCTTTAGCTTGGCTCCTCTTGTTTCTTGCATCTCTCCTTATTTATAGGTGGAGATAAAGCTCTTTAAATCTTTCTTGATAAAATGATCATGACTATTGATTTTCTTGGGTTAATCTCAACCCCTCACCATGATTGTACACTTTGGTTAAACATGCTTAAGTTGGCTTATTTGCACTAGTTTTTCAATGGTTATAGAAGGCCATAGCACACATATCTTCTTCTTTTTTATGAGAATGTAGCACGCATGAAGGGAAGGTGAATGGTGTGTTGTTTGGAATTTTTGGGAGGCATGAGAGAGAGAAAATAGTGGCCAAAAGCAGGCCAAAACATGAAGCAACGATTGTAGATCTATCATTCATGGAGAAGAAGTACTAATAATGCATGCCCAAAACATTATTTTAGGCATACTTGTTCTTTTTCTTCCAATTAAAGTATTAAATGATGTAATATTGTAAAAAAATGTGTCATTTCATTTAAGTTAGAATTTTCATATTTTTAAATAGGTCCCTAAAGTTTGTTGTTTTTTTTTTTCTTTCTAGTTTGGTCTTTTGAATTTTTATTTAATTTAATTTTGGTAAATTTCAACCTTTTTTTTCTTAATTTCTTTCAGTCTAGTTCCTAATTACATTTAAAATAGTCCCTTAATATTGACGACTTTTCCAATTTACTTTTTGGATCTTTAATTATTTTATTTTATTTTTATTTTTAGCCAATTTCAATCATTATCTGGATTTTGTTTCTGACTATATTAAAATAATCCCTCCATATTGTCATCTTTTCCAATTCACTTATTTATTGACTTTTAATTTTTAATTTTTAATTTTTAATTTTTAACCAATTTTAACTTCTTAATTTTTCTTCCCAATTTCACCCTTAATTATATTTTCTTCTTTTTTAATTTTTTTCCAATTTTTTTTAATTTTTTTTCTTTTCAAATTTTTCACTGAAATATTTTTTAATTTTGCCTTTTTTTGGTATTTGAGAGGGGTAAAAAATAAGATTATGGCATATAATGTCCTTAGGAATTATCACGTAAAGTCCCCTCATCATGATAAATACGTTTATTCCAAGGCTTGTTATCATTTTTTTTCTTACATGTATCTCGCTTTGCTACATTTGCCACCTATAATATTGCCACTAAAGCTTATGTCCTTCCTTTACTGTATATCCTTAGATGATCTTTAGTCTTTATTATCTCAAGTTTTATCTAGCTCAACCACTCACTCTTTTATTATGTATGTTACTCCTAGTTTTTTTATATTGTTAATTGTAATCACATGACACCTAGTTCCATGTGCTTTCACCTCCGATTCTTGAAATTATTAATGGTTCTCCCATGCATACTTTCACACTACAACTTCTGTAGACACATCTGATTTCTAAACTTACAATGAATTTTATTTATGACATTCAAATGTGTGAACTTGGTCTCATAGAAAATCTACGAATACAAATGAAATCACTTATGGATTTTTTCTGTCGTTATTTTAGGTTGATATTTACCATCCAATTTTTTTTTCATCACTAGCTCCATTAGTATTTACCGACATAAATTTTTTTTCCAGTATATACCAAGGATTCCTAACCGAATTAGAAGGAATTAAAAAAACAACCTTATGGTATGATGACGTGTAAGTTTTTATGGATGATTTTACTGATAAAATTACAATTGGATCAAATAAGGAAGCCCGTATAGTGACATGTCACTTATACCGACAAAATTGTCGATGCATTGACAAATGGAAACATTCCATCGGTAATAGTTAATATATTACCTGGTCATCGACCCTCCCCTCCCCTATTTCTTCTTTTTCTCCTCTTCAACTAAACAAACATCCCCACAACATCCCTCTTTATGTCAACGCAACTCATCATTCTTCAACTTTTCCAATCACAACATCTGTATTCTGATTGAAATTTTATTATGAATTTTTCATTTTAAGTAAGTCAATCATTTTTTTTAACATAATTTTTAAATGTCAATTTTTGTATTACATATTTTTATAGTATATGTATTTTGTTTGAGTGTTTACTTGTTTTATTATTTTTTTTCTCAAACAAACTTGTTGTATGGATTTATGATTTTGTACATGTTATAGTTTATTTTAGATTTTGTAAAATTATATTTGTTTGTAAATTGTTGAAACGTATGTCAAATTTCCGACTTAGGTGCGTTGTGATGAAATAAATAATTGTTTGTTTAATGAGTCTGTTTTATATTTTGTCAATTTTAATTGTCAAGTTTTAATTTTTATAAATTAATGTGTTTAAATTTGTATCTACGTAGATAATTGATAATGAATTAAGAGAAGTATGAAAGTAGGTTGGATAATCTTGAGCTAAACTAATATTTTTACAAATTTATTCATTTAACGTAGTTAATTAATACATGTTGTTATCATTATTTGATATAGGTTTGATAAAAGTCATGGATGATTATTCATGGATATATCAAGATTCACCCCAAGGACTATGAATGATGGATTATTGTAATGAAGTTCAGGATTTTATTAATTACACTATATCTATTCCAAGAAATATTAGTGGATGCGGTATTAGGTGTCCATGCAAGAGGTGTAAAAAAAAAAAATTAGATCCAGATGTTGCAATGATGCATCTTCTACACAAATGATTCATAAAGGAATACTTATGTTGATATAGCACTATTAAGCATAAAATAATTTAAGTAAGCTATTGTAAGACATAAAACATGCATAAAAAAACTAAGAATAAGGTGCTAAAAGATAGAGTAATATGAGTGTATCAAATTCCCCCACTCTTAGATCTTATATGATCTCGAGCAAGGAAAAGAAAAGGTAAAGACAATAGACTCTAAAAATAAGACTCAAAACTTGAAAAGAAAGAAAAAGGAATGAATTAAAACAAAAGCAATGAAATTAAAAAGAAAACCAAATCAAAACCACATAAGCATTCAATTTTACTTCCAATCACCTAACAACATCAAAGCGTACAAGCATTATAGGCAAGAAACAAGCTAAAAGAGATTAAAGCATAAGATTTCATGGTTTTATTAAAAATGCAACTTTTGAATCTTTCATAGCCTTTGGAACTTGAATAAAATTCTTGTCATATCAAAGTAGTAAGTCCTCTCATTATTATGTTCTTTAACACTAAAATGTTTATAGCTTATGTGTTTTCACTCAAAATCATTCCATTTTATGATCTACCACATGTTTGTTCTTCAATTTGATCTCTACTACTAAGTATTACATGCAACACAAGAATTAAAAGGTATATGGTTAAGGGTAAAACATCCCCTGAAAAATGTAACATCCCTTTATTCGGGATAAAATACCAATCACATATCAAATGGAAAACAAGGTAAATTTTTTTAATACAATTTTCATATAAAAATTTACTGAAATTTCTATCAAAATTTTAGAAGAGTCTCTTCTATTCTAGGCGGTCCCAAGTTATCGACATATAACCAGTTTACACTTCTAATATCCCACATCTCATAGTTCAATCATGACTCAATAGTCTTGGGTCTCAATCCCACAAACATCATCATCATCATAACCACAATATTTATAACATACACTAAATAACAAATATCATTTTAAAGGAATAAATGAGATAAACAATCATACATGGAACATGATTATATGAATTTTAAAGTTAAGTTCATCTATTCAAGTTTAAACATTAATTATACAAATTAAGTTATATAAATGTTTTAATATTACAAAATACAAGGGATATACTCAGAATTAGATAACAAAAAGTGAACAAAAGCTAGGATCCACTCTTGTCGTGCATGCGATGGTCTTAAAATAAAATATATATTATTGAAACATGAATATCACAATAAGTATAGTAACACAAATATCCAATAATTTAAAAAGATAAACATGTATTCATATTATATTCAATTCTTCATTTTTGTTTCCATTGGAACTCTTTCTCATTCAACTACTAAAACTGTTTCATCTTCCATTTTCAATTTCCTTTCAAGATTCCATAAAATCAACCACAACTATTTTCACCTAACACACTACTGATACCAATTTCACCGGTATCATCATCACCCCGTAGGCGTCGATGCATAGTGATCCCCTTACTCGAGACTCTAACATACACTAAATGTATGATAGCCGATACATGGTGATCTTCTTACCCAGGATCTTAACATACACTAAATATATGCTAGTCCATGCCCCATAGGCATCAATACATAGTGATCCCCTTACCTAGGATTCTAACATACACTAAACATATGTTAGTCCATGCCATATATCACACTTCTCATATTTTCTATGTCAGCAGTATTGCCATCATTTGGCAATTCACACAAAAGACTATTCTTCTTGAACACATATACATTTGAGATACGATTCGAAATAACAACATCATCACGCAAACTTTTATTCTTTCATATAATGTCCAACATTTGTTAATTCACATTTCACATCAATAATATATTAAATCATGGAATTTAACTAGAAAGCATAGAAGCTTTACCCATGCTTCACTATTGTTGTTGTTGCACCACTCATGTGGTCCCTTATTCAAGGGTAACAAATGTGCAGATATTGAGTATAACATAAATTATATGAAGGTATTTAAATAATCAAGAAAGTATTCATCACCTTGGTGAATTAAGAAAAACATTTCATATGTTCTTAAATAGTATTGATTGTAAATTTTCGTGCAAAGTGAAATGAGATTTGTTAAGAGTTTTAAATCTTATTCAAAGAATCCATGACTATAGTGTTAAGAAAAAACATGATTTCACATAGTAGACACTTTCCAGCTATAATGTCTAAATGAGAAAATTGTTAATGAATAGATAATAATTACAGTGATAGATTGATTATTAAAAGGTTAAGTCAAACCATTTATAACTTTTTTAATATTCGAGGGATCATAACAGATTGTTAGACATTATACTTAATCTTAAAAAATAAATCAATCAATTATTGAATTAATAATAAATTGGTTTGTGTAATTTATTTAATCCTATTTATTTAAGATTGTAATTTATATTTGGATCAACTTATTAGGGAACTTAATGGGTCATATACATAAGAATCATTGGTCAGAAATTAAAATGAGATGATTATAAATAAGTTTAGAAATTGAGGACTAGAGTGTAATTTATACAAGGAATTATAATTCTAGACTTGAAAAACTCAAGTAGGGACTTGATTGAATAAATTTTTAAAATTAGCCTTTTATATATATATATTATTTAAGTGGCAAATTGACTTTTTATCATTTATAGGGTTTTTAGATTTTCTTATAAATAAAAAGTTATGTTTTTTTTATTTCATGTAGAGAGTTTTAAGGTGAGAAGAGTACAATATAGAAACACCTATATACAAAAGGAGAGAGAGCTAGTACTCTGAAGTATAACAATCTTTCTCCCCTAAAAGTATTTAGGAGTTTTCTTATTGGTAGTTTGTGTGATTATCATTAGAGGTTGGACAATTGGATGACTTGTGGTTTCCAACAATGTAGTCTTGAAGCATATATTTAAAACAAAAAAAAATTAGATTTTCAATTAATCTTCATATAAACCCTAAATAACTGTAGATTTATCTAACGGGCCTTGGAATTCCTAAATTTTTTTTAAATTTATTATTTTTACTGCTGCGTGTATGTGTTTAAGAAAATCCAATATGTTCAAAAATTACTCATCATGGGATCTTTTAATGGGTTTTATGTGGAATAAATTGTGGCATCACCAATCCAAATAGTGAGTAATTTTCACACAAATAATTCGAGGCATTTTTTAGGATTGTATCTTTGTCCTTTATTCTTTTTCTTTCTCCTTGAAAATGTTCGAGGAATCCCAAGTCATCGGCTTGTGGTCCAAGAAGTCTTAACGGTCCTTTACTATCCTCAAGAGATGGGCCATCACAGGAGCCTCGAGTTAAGGTTTGAGGCGCATGGCTCAGACCACCAAGCTGGAACCCAGGGTGTCATTATTCTTACCAAAGCCCCCTCACTGCATAACACAATAACCCTTTTGTTTTCGGGACAGACAGAATAAAACAGGCACAATAATTAACATTCCCACCCTAAGAAAAAATAAAAAATAAAAAGAAAGGGTCGTCCCTTCTATTTTTGGGAGGAGGAGGATGGCCCTGGGTACATGGTTGACAGAAAGTGCATGGGATAAGGTCAGCAACATTTCTACAGTCTCAATCACGCGCGCGCTTTCTTCTTCTTTCTTCTTCTCCTTTTCTCTCTCTTTGTTTTTTTTTTTTTTTATATGGTTTGAGGAGCACATTTGATTTGTTTTCTTTTAATTATTGAATGCTCTAAGAAAAAAAACAAAAGGCTGTTAACAACAACCAACCTTCCCCGTTCCCACGCAAAGGGAAGAAAAATGTCGATCTCTTGCATCACTAATGTTAACCCTTGAATTCTCTATAGCACAAATTTAACACCCCATATTCATTACATACAGGAGCATGAATTATCAACACCATATCACAAATTTGAGATTTTTCAAAGAAGAAAAACTTTATTTGGCTTAATATATTTACGATTTCCATGAAAAAACGAAATAAATAAAAGAATAAAGAATGATGGGTTAATTATCACCTAAATATTCCCCCTCTAGAAAAACTGATTGGAAGGGCACCAGATCAGGGTCTCAAGCCCTCTTGAACATTTTAAGGCCAAGAGCTTAGCTGATCATGCAAAAAATCCAAAGAAACATGATGACCATGGACCATGGTAATTCACCATTTAGTGAAATTCAAACTCTTTTAACAAGTAGAAACCGCTACCCTTGGACTAGGAAGTCCCATGTATGCAAGCCTTGGGGAGACTCGAACCTTTGGGCTCGGCCGCGGCGAAGGGATCGGAACACAACTCCCTGCTAGGCCAGGATGGATCCGAGGCGATAAGTTGACTTGCTCTAGTGCCCGAGATTGTAAATCAGCTGGATAGTCCCTCACACATCCAATACGGGGACCGTATCCACTTGCCCACTTGCATGATAAACGCTTGCTTAGATCAAATGCTGGAGCTTGCAACATGGCTGCATTAACTTCCATATTGTCCTGTTGATCACTGGTTGTCTTTTTATTATTATTATCAATAGGACCATCAACCTCATTAGCTTTTGTGTTCGTGGTGGTTTCCTTCATCTCCTCTTGTTTACACTCTTCATCGGTAACTTTGAATGAAGAATCATCATCATCTATTGAACATCTCTGCAAACAAATGGTAAAAAAAATAAGCTACATATAAATGAACAAATAATCAAGGCTATCATACCAAGGCAACTAGGAAATCTTTTATTATGCTTAAAGTCTTTTATTACCTTAACATTTGTTAAGTCCACATTATGCTCCTCAAGAAAACTAATGAATTCTTTGAAATTGTCCTCAGTAGGGAGATAATGACCACTGTAAGGCCATATTGCCTGTAGAACCCCATCTTCTGATACTAATCTTCCAGCAGCTGTTGTAGCTCCTCCAGCTAGGAAACTTGAGTGCTGGAAAACACCCTTCTTCTTCTGCCCTACATACAAGGATCGTGAAGTGCTTAACACAAAAATCCACCTCGTATCATCCGTGGTGTTAACAAGCAATCCGGTTTGGCGGTACACGAGCTTGCCACTTTCTACATTCACCTCAAATGCTTCCCTTTCTTTCTGTGAGGACAAAACAACTTCGTGAGAATTTAAATACATGGACAAAAAACTGTATTAGGATTGGTAAAATTAGAATAGAATTGCACACAGTATTAGTGATGAGACATTACTGGTCCAAGGTATTGAATGCATTGGCTTTGAAGCTTGCTCCTTGGACACTTCTCAAGGTTTACTTCTTTACCATCACCAATGTCCAACCTTCAATTCCACAAGGAAATTTAAATTGAAGAACAGTATATATAGAGGACTAAATTAAGGAAAGAGGCAGCACTTATACAACTGCATATCATACAATGATTTTGGTTTGAATGAGTCTGTATTTACCAGTAAAAGAAAGGTTGCGTGCTCCTGCTGTCAAACCAAACATCGTAATAGAAGTGTAAATTGTGTCCATAACGATGGCGTGGATCGATCTGCAGCAGGGAGAAGTTTATTAAGTAAAGTGATCCGTTAATTAGATTAAATGTGTTCCATAAAAGCCACAGGTAAAATTTTTGAGTGATTAAATTAAAGAAAACTCTAATGAAAGGGCATGTGTGGACTTACAGCTTCAAGCCAGTGTTGCAGG
Organism: Populus alba; assembly: GCF_005239225.2. Classification (NCBI taxonomy): domain Eukaryota; kingdom Viridiplantae; phylum Streptophyta; class Magnoliopsida; order Malpighiales; family Salicaceae; genus Populus; species Populus alba. Next base: position 7,134,781 of record NC_133301.1, on the reverse strand, counting down.
GCCAACTTTTGAGCCTTCTCATCCTTGGACAAACCCTTTCCAAGCTGCAAACACAAAAACAATACATGTTATTATTCTATAATACTGCTAATGAATCAACTCCTTGACTTGTATGAAAGAAACCAGCAATTAAGTACAGTACCTTAGCAACCCTTGTGCTGGCCCTGGCCCACTTAGATATTGCAGTTTCATGTTTCTCTATGTTGAAGAATGATACCGAGCTCCTTTTCAAAGCTGCAAAATCCAAGGCCTTCCACCTACAACAATTGTAATCCCAAATGAATATCACCAAGGACTCCAACAAATAAGTTGAGAGTCAAGAATATGTATTGAGAGACATACCAGAGTTCCTCAACAACAACTGCACAATCTGCAAGGTTCCTCCTAGTCCTGTAACTCTTGTAGACTTTTTGAAGTTTAGTTGCAGCAGCATCAAGCTCACTAATAGGTCTTGGAGAAAAGAAGATCACAGGTGGTTCAGGGAGTGATATTGTAGGCTTTGTTATGTGGACTGTTTCATGACCTTTTATCTTTAGAGAGTTTGAACTTCTGGATGAATCGGATGGTTTAGCCTTGATTTCATCGGAATCCCAGTGGTTAAAGCTTAATGATCTCTCTAAACTCAATTTATCTGACCCATCACCCTTTCCAATGGTTTCTGAAACATCTTTCTTGAAGCTGTTTGTCCTTGAACCCATTTCTCCATCTTTCCTTGCAAAGCTGAGGGACCTTACAACAATCTTTTCGACAGTATCCTTTGAGCCGAAAAACTTGTGTCCCAGAATCGCAGACCATGCAGACAAGAGTAATGAAAAAGAAAGGCCCATCGAATATCCAGCAAACTTGATGTGTGGTATCAGAACTGACAAGCCTGTTCATCATGAAAACAGTCACAAACGTGTCAACTAGATAATCACATAAATAAAGCAAGAATAAAAAACATAAAAATAAAAGGGTTTAATCTTTAGTCATGAAAACAATCTAATTATTTATTAGTCATCAAGTCCACTGCAATAACCCATCAAAATGTACACTATTGGATCCACATAAAACTGAAAGAGAAGGGCTTAAATCAAGATAGCTCACCTAGAGCGCCCACAACAATGGCTGCGAAATTGAACTCTGCCTCTCTTTCACTTTCTTTATTTTTTGTGTGTGTGAGGTTCCTGTATAAGAGAGGTTAGCTAGTTAGGAGCAAGATATGAATTTGGTCGATTTAACTACCAAATCCTATCTTATATAGATAGGGGTAGTGGTTTGAAAAATCAACATAATATTTTTAGTCAAAGTAAACATGTCAAAAAGTAAACCTATTTCCTTCCTGCGACGCTGCTGCTGTCTGCTAGCCAAAGTACGGCTTTGGAGGGTGGGAGGGATAATGCTAGGGACTTTCAAGGAAGTTATGGAGAAAGGTTGAAGCAATCAACCAGGCATATATATATATATGTCTGATTAATTTATTTAGTTGTTAAGTTCTTTCGGGTTGGAAAAGACAAGAGGACAAATCCCTAATGTAAAGGCTAATCAGAAATATTGTATATATAATATCGAATTCTTCTATTAAATCCTCTCTTTCATTTCATGTAAATGCTATGAATAATTTACCAAATTATAACTTTAATCTTTATTTCAAATCAGTTAATTTTTTATTTGAAATTATTAATCTTATGATATAGCAGAAGTAGAAAATTAAAAAAATATATATTTCTAAAAAATGTGTGTACACATATGAAAGCTAATTTAAGAATAATTGTGAAGTTAATATAAAAACAAAGTTTTACCAATAACTGTATATTGATATTTTTTTTAATTTGAATGAAATTCAACTTTTCAAAGTTTAGTACTCGTTGTTGACTTTACTTCCATACTTGCGCAAAGTTTCTACAGAAAAGCACGTAAGATGTTAGTCAAGTGCACATTAGAAAACACTGTCCAGGCATGCATCCATGCATAATAATATACCATTAATGTTTTCTACTCGAGAATAAGAAATGAAGTAAAAATAAAAATGCAGGGACACGGTGGCAACATCCCAATAATAGAGAAGTCCACATGCCTCATCATTGGACATTCATTGCAGTTACTGACTTTCAGCCTGCTTTCCGTGCTAAGGATTTTGAAATTATTAAAAAAAAACACTAAAAATATCATCAATTTAATATTTTTTAAAAAGAAAAAAGCAATTTGAAGCACATGAAAACAGAAAGAATCTCACTCTCAAACACATAATTAATATAGAGATAGAGATTTCACCACCCTTTGGCTGATGGGCAATTTGAAGGAACAATTCGGACACTGAAAAATTTGTTAAGAGCATGTATAGTGAAGATTGGGAGAAATTAGAAAGACCACATATATTTTATAGAGTTTACTTACAATAACAATTACCCAGCTATAATAGAAATGACTCCTTATGAGACTTTTTATAATAGAAGGTGTCAAACGCCTATGTGCTGAGAGGAGGTTGGTGATAGAAAATTAATTAGGCTAGAGTTGGTGCAGATTATCATGAATAAGGTAAAAATCGTAAAAGATAGAATGAAAGTGTCCTAGAATAGACAAAAGAGTTATGTAGATAATAAAAATGAGGCCTCTAGAATTCAATGTTGGTGACAAAGTATTTTTAAAGGTTTCCCCATTGAAATATATGCTACGGTTTGGCATGAAGAGGAAGCTAGCACAAAAATATATTGGTCCCTTTAAAGTTATGAAAATAATTGGTCTTGTAGCATACAAATTGGCTTTACCCTCACAATTGGCCAAGATTCATGATGTGTTGGAGACGATATTTTTTAAGGTTGCCTCTTAAATTCAATGTCGAAGACAAAGTATTTTTGAAGGTTTCCCATTTTAAACATAAGTTACGGTTTGGCATAAAGGGGAAGCTAACACCAAGGTATCAGATCCTTTGAAGTTATAAAGAGGATTGGTCCTTAGCAAACAAATTAGCCTTACCCCCCGTAATTGGGCAAGATTGATGATGTGTTGGAAACAAATTATTTTTTAAAGGTTGCCTCTAGAATTCAATGTTGGAGATAAAGTATTTTTGAAAGTTACCCTTTAAAAATATATGCTACAGTTTGGCATGAAAGGAAAGCTAGCACCAACGTATACTAGAGCCTTTGAAGTTATGAAGAGGATTGGTCATATAGCATATAATTTAGCCTTGCCTTGCAATTAGCCAATATTCATTATGTGTTTCAAGTATTGCTGCTATAAAAGGCTGAAGTAGAATCATCCCAAGTATAATTGTAAGTTCCTCTGGAGATAGAGAAAGATTTATCCTTAGAAGTAAAACCTGTAAAAGTGTTGGATAAGAATGAAAATGAGTTTAAGAGGAAGAAGATTCTTATGATAAAAGTTTTATAGAGAAACTCCTAAATCAAAAAAGAGATTTGGGAAAGAGTATAAAAAATAAGAAAAAAGTATCCTGAATTATTTCTTTATGCAGGTAAGAGGTGTAATTTCAAGGATGAAATTCTTAAAGGTTGGGAGGATGTAAACCCCCAGTTAAAAATATTATAGTGCTAGTAAAGTATTGAAAAAATTTTAAATCACTAATAAATTGGAATAAAACACATACACACACATTAAAGTACTTGAAATGAAGTTTTATGGATTAAAACTTCAAAGTAAGGTAAGCTATAAAAATAGATTGAGATGGGATGTCTGGGTAAATGAAAAACTACCTAAATTAAAGTTTAATGGCAATATTGTAAATATCAATGATAAGGGTATATAAATAGCTTTTTTGGCTTCTCAAGAAAGCCAAGAGTTGCTGATTAAATGAGAAGGAACGAGCCAATAATTTCTTGATTTCTTTTTTTTATTATTTTCTCTCATTAAAACACTAAGAAAGGGAGATTTAAGTATTTAGAGAAGCTTTTAAGGATTTAGGAAGATATTTTAAGCTTTTAGGAAGGATTAAAAACTACAAAACTAAGGTTTAGAGTTTGATATAAGTAGTGAGGGTGAGGAAGAACAAAGGGAATCCTTGTTTTAGTGTTATTTGAAAGAACAAAACACTTTTACCTTGATTGATTATAGTTTTGTTACAATTTGAGAAGTGGGTCATTTTAATTTCATGATGAAAGTTTGGATCATGTATGTTATGATTATGTATTGTTGTTTCTATGTTCTTAGATATGAATAATAGATGAGTTAAGTGATAATTGAAAGAAAAATTAAAAAAAAAATGATTGTGCATGTGTAAATGAGAACTTGGACTTGTTGGATCAATTGACTTATAATTTATGATAAGAAAGAATTTAATTAATGGTTAGTAAATTAATTTCTAAAATCCAAGAAAAAGAACATACCCTTTTATTATTGGAAGGTTTTGGCCTATGGTCAGCAAGGGATTTTACTTCCTTTTTTTTTTTAATGAAATTTTCATGAATTTTGGTTGGAATTATGTTCATTATATGAAAAATGAGTGAGTAATGTATCAACCATAGAAAATTGAGAAAATTTCATACTTTATCTATAGAAGCACAATTCGGCCATTTGCCTAATAAAGAGGGGATATAAGTGGTTGATTGAATTGACATAGAAATTGTATCCAATTGTGTTAAATAAAATAAGTGAAGAGTGAATAAGAATAGAATTGCATGAAAAAGTGTAAGAAAAACTCATATTTTCCTTTATGAAAAATTTAGCCTATGATATTTTGAAAGAAATGAATTAAGTTGTTTAAATTGATAGGATATTTATGATTAAATGTATTAATAACCAAAAGGATGAGGAAAGTGAAGGAAAAATTTGAACACCAAAATATAGTACCATTATAAACCAAGCTCGCCCAAAAATTTAGCAAATGAGAAAGAGTCAAATACTCCTTGATTTCTTGTTAAATAAGTTAGTATGGATGTAAAAGGAAAAAGTGTGTGTGTGTGTGATAGGAACTTTTAAAAAGATTGGATTTTTTTTTTGGAATAAGTTTCCAATGATGTCCATATTGTGATGATGTTTGGATTTCTATGGTAACAAAAAAGGCTGCAAGTTCAAAACAACAGTAAAGGACTATATCGAGAGCTCAAGCACTAGATAGGTGTTTGCTCTTCCATCGTTTAAGTTCTTAAAATTTCATGTTAAATAACTGATTTTTTTTTTATATGTATTGCTTATATGTGTATGTGCACGCGCACGCGCGTGTGTTAATTGTAGCATGAGTAACGAAAAATAAAGTTTCAAAATTAAAAAGTATCATGAGTGGTGCTAGAGGCATCAATTTATCTGAGGACCAGGAGTTTAAAATTGACTAGGATCCTAAGTGGTACTATAGGCGTCAGTGTACCGAGAGTTTAAAATTGACTGACTTACATGAATTTAAAATTGACTTGTACTCTAGGTGGTATTAGAGGCATCAGTGTGACTTGTGACTGAGAATCTAAGTTGACTAGTACCCTTAAAGGTACTAAAGATGTTAGTTTATTTGATGATCGTGACTTTATTTGATTGATTTGTCTTAAGGAGATCAGAAGCATCAAAGCGATAAATATCCAGGATGATGTGTTGGGCTAAATGACTTTAATGATATTAGAGAAATTAATAGTATTGTTAGTTGGGATATTAATGGATTAATCAAATTATTTAAGAGTTGGTTAACGATGTGTGTTATTTAATAAATATTGTTCCAACTAGATATATTAATTGTTAGATAGTGTTTCTTATCTAAATTAATTTGACTACAAAATCCTTACAAGTTCGAGCTGAGCAATAAACTAATTATTGTTACTTGGGGTGGTACTCTTTAATGTTGTATCTAGAAATATCATAACTTCTTATGTAATGTAATTTTGATAAGGTCTTTTAATATGTAATTAAATTTAATGTTAAAAATGTACTTGTTAACTTAAATCCTCTAGTTTTTTTTTTTTAAAATATTAATGTATAATATTATTATTTTTATACTATAAATAAGAATGTATGGGATTTAATTTACAATTCTTTAATACCTTGTTTATGTTGATTTTTATAAGATAAATATGTGATGATTATTATGTGGAATGTTAAATAGGATGTCGAAAGGATAAATATAGTTTATGATTGATTTTAATATGGGAATAATTTAGGATATTAGATGTTAAGTTAAATTGTGATTTGTATAGATTATTAATGATGTCAACACTTGAAAATGTTAAAATTTAAGGGAAATTATATGGAAATTTTAATAGAGAAACCATATTAAAAAAAAAAATCTTTGGTTTTACATTTACCTATAACCTTGAATATGTTAAATAATGTTTTAAATGTTGAGGACATTACAACAACCCTAAAGTTGGTCATTCATGGAATGGAAAAACCCTAAGATAACAAACATGAGGCTTTTTGGGTTTCACAACCACAACTTGTTCTTAAAAGGCCTTGATTTTCTATCTCTATGAACTTCATAGAGGGTCTTTCTATCTCAAACATGTATTTTGTTATTCTAGTAGTGATAGACATATTGTCCAAATATAAACATTTTATAGTCATGGTTCATCCTTACACAATAATTCAAGTAGCACAAGTATTTGCACATTATGTTTTCAAGTTATATGGACTATCAGAAAATATTATCATAAATAGAGATCCTACTTTTACAAGTAAATTTTGAACGAATAGCACAAGTGATTGTGCTTACCTCAAACTCTAGCCATACCTCTAATCCAGCATTCATCAAGTAAAGAAACAAAAGTTAGCTTACAAGTATAACAACCCATTCAAAGTAATTAAAAGAGTTGGACGAGTAGCTTACTAGCTTAAGCTTCTAGAGGAAAGAAGGTCCATTCCATGTTTTATGTCTCTTTTTTGAAAAAAAAAATATATGGGTAAGGACATGACTTTAAAGCCTAAACTCCTACCATTTAGGCTAAAAGGAACTCCACAGCCTGAACTAGTGAAGATCTTGAATAATCAATAGTAAAATATTAAAAGAAGAGCCAATAAAGAGTTGTTAGTTCAATGGGAAAGGCAAATTCTAGAGGATACTACATGAGTAGAGAACAATGGTTAAAGAACATTCATCCTCATCTTAAGGGAAAGGTCTTTTGAGGGGGATGGAGTTGTAACAGGCTTAGGGAAATTGAAGGTGTTGGTTAATTTCATGACATCATTTCTTCTTCTAATAACAAAGAATTAGGATTATTGTTGCCTTTTAAAGAAATTTGATACATGTGGAGAGAAGATGGAAAGTGAATGGTCAAGATGTCACCTCGAGATTGATACCAAAAACATGGACGACTGATAGTTAGTATTATAAGTAATGGTGAAACTGATGAAAAATAGATGGTTAATGTTCAAAAATCCTATATGGTAAGCATGTGGATCCAAATATTTTTGCAAGCTAAAATAACAGTGTTTGAACCAACAAAGAATTACTCTTTAACAAATCAAGGACTTTAAATCTGACTCAATAACCAAGATTAGTCTTTTGAATTCAAATAAAAAGTTAGCAATTTCCATTATAAATAATTTTAAAAGATTTAAGAAAGGTAGGCAATGGATTATTTCTAAACTTTTAGTTTAGACCTTGAAGACCCCTACCTTGAATTTGCCAAAAAAAAAAAAAAAAGTGGCTTGTTCATCTGTAGATGTATAACTAGATATTTGACCTGTGTTGCGTCGCAGGTTGAATATTTTTTTTTCAATATAAAAAATTGAATATGCAGGCTTCTCCAACGTTTTTTTAACATAAAAAAAAAAAGCATAATTGTAAAAAAAAAAAATTATGCATGCATCTAATAAAATAAATTGAGAATAATTTGTGTTAATAAATGAAAAAAAATCATTAATAATAACGAAATATAAAATTTTAAAAAAATCAAGAAATAGATGTAGATCAAGATATTTGACCTTACAATACGGACCATTTACCCGGTTATGTTTAATGACTTTATTTATCAAAATTATTTTTTTATTAAATCAAATGATAATAAAAATAGCGAAACACAAGAAATTGATTGAATGAAATCAAATGGAAAAAAAAATTATGTAAGGTTACACATATAATAAATATTATCCAAAAAATAAATTTCATTTATAGAAAATCATAAAAAAATTATAGATGAATTAAAATAATATTTTCAAAAAATTAATTACATAAAAATAATGAAAAAAACAACTACTATTTAAAAAATGTTAATTAAACAAAACAAAAAACAAATAAAAAAAACTAACGGAGTCCAATCTCCAATTAAATAAATGTTGAAAAGGTTAGCTTAAAAGAAAATGGACTAAATTTAAAGGAAAAACAAAATGAAGGGATTCTTTGAGAATTTGCAAGGTTAGGCACAAAAATTAAAAAAGGAGAGAAAAGAAGAAGAAAAGATTGCTTATGCCTAATTAGAGTTTCGTTCATGACATGCACCGCTTAGAAATGAAGGGCCGACGGGAAGATTTAAATGCCGCTCTTAAAATCTGTGTTTGGCCATAGAGCAACACTACACACGCTACCCAAATAAAATGACCATCACCCAAGGACTAATACGTGCAATGCACATATCAACCGCTTTTTTTCTAATAATATTTATATCTAAAATTACAAAATTACTCATCTCTCACCATGATAATAACACAAAAAAAACCCGAAGAAAAATACAAAAATACCTATGGATTTAAGTTAAAGAAAAATATATTTTTAAAGATATTTAAGTTATTTAGTATGTTTCAAAATGAAAAATATAAAAACACTGTTGTATGTCAGGTTTAAAAGTTTTTGAATCTAAGGGTATAATAATTATTTTTATGGAATGTAAAAATAAAAATACTTAATTGTTTCATTTGAATTTGGCAATGAACAATTAATCTTTGCGGAACAAAATTATCCCATGTAGCTAGTTTTGAGATTTAATTTGTGAATGATAAAATAAGTAAGTATTCATGGTGATTGCTACAGTAAAACATCCAAAACTTTTAAAGTTTTGTTAATATAAATTTAGGATCGTCGTGGCTACAATTAAGTAGAGTTGAATTTTTATGTGTAAGTATGTTTTCATGAAATTTTTACCAGCCCCATCCACTTCATTCGTAATATAACAAAACTATATTGTATAATTGAATTCAGTAATATACTTGTTATTTCTATGACCACAGACAAGGTCTACCTGTTAAACATAAATTAGTGGGGGGTTAAGTGAAAACAAGTAGTTTACTGGTCAGCTACTTTTATTTTATTATTTATGTGTTTGGGAACGCGGTGGAAACCGCGTTCCAACAAATTTGAATTTTTTTTTGTTAAAATTTAATGCAGTTTATATTTTTTGGAATCGTTTTGATGTGTTGATATCAAAAATAATTTTTTAAAAAATATAAAAAATATCATTAACATATTTTAACATGAAAAATTATTTAAAAAATACCTGCTATACACAGCCAAACACGTTTTTAGCCATGAATGACAGCAATGGGAGGTCGATCAATCCCATCGAACAAGTTGGCGCCCTGGAAAACATGACGTCCAAAACCGCATTTGAATTCAATAATACGTACAGTATATTCAAGGACAAATTTGAATTGTGCTGCAAAGGTAGGAACTGTTTAGCACAGCGGTTGCATCACTATCTTGTTAGTTTTTAAAATTAATTAATTTATTATTTCTATATTAATATTAAAAAATAAAAAAAGTAAATCATTTTAACACCCAGAAGCAATTCAACAAAAGTGTTATTTCCTCCCATTCAAGTCTAGCTTGTTTTTCCTGCAATTGATACAATCTTGATCAGCTTTGACTACAACTAAAACTAGAAAATTAGACGAGCTTTCCAAAACGATCAAATTCCAGGCATCAAGAAATGGACTTGTTCATCCGTCGTGTATTTTATTTTTATTATTTTTTTCCAAACCAACCATTGGTTATGAATACAAGCGTAGGCAACTCCCATCAAACAGTCAATTAAGGTGGCTAGGGATCTCTCACATGGAAATGGACACTTTTATGCCAAAACCAAATGCCTGCCAACAGGAAAACCACTTTCAGAGAAAATTGACTCGAGCCAGAGTGGTTATAGCTCGTTCTGACTAGGGAAAATAATCTCGTCCTGCCAAATAAGACCAAGTATTATGGGACTGGATAGCGACTCTAATTCGCTGTGACCTCCTGGCGACTAGTGAGAAGGTGTTATTAATTACAACATTGTTAATCCAGATTAATGAGCAGTCACAGGATAAAGAAAAACATTTGGTGACAATACTTTTACTCTCTGCTTTTTTTCTTTTCACATTTGGTCAAATATCTGATAATGATACCTCCTCCATCATTCCCCCAATGCTCTACAAGCGCACGACCAAAATGAGAGAGGTGTAGCAGGCCTTCAAGAACAAAGGTGGTATTGGAACATGTAATATATTTGAAGTTTGTCTCCGATAGCCGAAAAAGGGATTAAAATTTCCAGAAATCACAAGTGCATTAGTTTTTGTGATTTGCCAGAAAGTTCAGGAGAATTAAAAAAACAAAAAAAAGAAACTATCACATTGCCATCTTTAAAAGAAAGAAAGAGAAAGAAAGAAAGAAAAGGAAAGGAAAGGGAAAGGTTTGCTTCCAAGCCCAGGAGAAAAATCAAATTTCTTTCTCATCTTCTCTAATGAGACGTAATAATCATTAAAATTTTAACCAAATATTTGCCACATCACATTGCAAGAAGAAAGAAACTCATATCGTAGTAGCTCCTTAAGCATGAAATCCCAAACTGCTTGTAAACCTGAAATCCCAAAATGCTTATCAAAGTTTCAAACTGATAAGTACTGACACTAAAATTCTGAATAAAGAGCTGTCAATTTTTTGGCAAATTCAGAGCAGGTTACACTATGTTTGACATGCATTTCCTATCAGGAGAGGCGTGTGATGGTCAATTGGTCAAGCAACATGGTCCATTGAATAATATAAATTCAGGAAGCGGCAAATCTAAAATCTATTATACATTCAGAGATCCAGATGCAGCACTCACTCATACTGGAGATACGTAAAAAGTGTTACAGCAAGTGTCCTAAAGTTCACTCCCTGTACAGCCGTACATTAATAAATTTCTACATCCTATAGAAATAGTCAAGTCTAGAATAGCCAGAAAATGAGAGTTTCACAGGTATTTCATTGTTTCGCCCTCTTCCTTTTGACCGGACACTGCTGTCCATTGTTCTCTAATTTACATGCAATTCTTTATCTTTATCACAAGTATAATCACAACAACATTTTATAAAAACACCTTCGTTCACTTGGTTCATAACGATGTAATTTCATCAATCACATAACAAAATCAAGACAGCAACATAATATGGTTTCTGTTTCAGCTCTAGCACGCTTCTAGGGTTCAATGACAACACGATTCTGCACATAGTAACATTCCAACATATTTTCACATAATTTCTTTAATCTCATATGCAGAAGTCACATCATTAGCACAAGCATAAACTATGTTTTGGTTCCAGCATTATTTAAGACTCTAACAAGGTTAAAATCTATGCATTTCGTCATATTAATCTGTATTTTGTCCAGCCTTCACTATATTGGGCCCTCCCCTAAGTTCATGCATTCAAAATCGTTCATGTTTCTTGAGTAAAGGTCTGTGTATTTTTTCATTCATTCTTTTGTTCTACTTAGGTCTGTTCATTTAGTTGAAATTTCTTGAGTTAAGGTGCAAGAACACTATCCCTTTTATTTTTGAGTTTTTTTCCCCTTCTCTTTTGTCTGAAATCTAGGGTGACGACCAACCAAGGGAAGGATATTGGTCTTGCCTCACATTTTTAGACAGTCCTAGTGTAAGGTTTGGTGGTTTCTTCTTTTTCTGTTCGATTTTCTTCCTCCCTTCTTCTGTTGTCCAATCAGCCTACTATACTCCCTCTCCTTCCAAGGTTTCAGTAATTAACCTAACTATCTAGCTCTCCTTTTACTCAAACATTCAATGAAGGGGACATGTAACTAGCTAGATTGTTTAGTTGGAAAAGAGAGAGGTCTGCTGCACCTTGCTGTGGCCGGTTTTGGGGAAGAGGAAAGGTCACCTCCTCTTCCTCTCTTACACTTATACATCTCTTAAATAAAAAAGGATGTTTGGGTGCTGGTTGTAACGACTTGACTTTTTCAAGGCCAAAATCAATGGAATTTTTTTTTAGGTCCGGTTTTGGATATCTTTCACTGTATCGATTATTCTATAGATTTATAATTGCATTCCATTCAATAACAAGACACAATCCACGTAGGATCATGTAAATCAACATTCTCATAAAACAGGTTTGCAATACACATGCCCATAATATTATATCTTCATACTTATAGGTTTATATTACATCATATTGACATACTTATAAATTCACATTCTTATTCTAGTCTCGTTATCATCACGAGTTCATACAAGAGTGCCGAATGGTAAGATATACAACTAGTACTTTCGTTATCCTAACCTCATGTAATTTCACAACATAACATTCTTATAAGAAGAATACCATATATGTATATTCATACACATCATATCTACATGTTTGCACATACACATCCATGTTCCATTTCAATTTTTTCGTTACAAGCCTTTACAAAAGAGGTCAAACGACTAATCGAGCGATTAACACCTTTATTTATACAAAACTCATATCACCCATAACATGTGAAAATATAGCTCTTTTCAAAATGTGTGAGCCGCAAAATGGATTTTCTCACGTGCCATGTTGGTATAATATCCATGTTATAGCACAAGATAATTTCTAGCATTATAGGCAATTTAAAAACATGATAAAGAATATTAATGTTACATTTCATTCATGGACCAAAATAGCATAATTCTTTCATTTCTTCTTTTGTAAGTACCACCCTTAATAATTCATCAATTACCGAAGCTAATCATTTATTTATCTTGGTCATCCATTTTTGATGCCATTAGCCGAAGCTAATTATTGTTCATCCCAGTCATCCATTTGGGATGCTATTAGCTAAAGCTAATCAGTTGTCAATCCCGATTATCCATTTCGGATGCCAATAGCTGATCCTGGCCATCCACTTTAGATGCCATTAGCTGAAGTTAGCCATTAGCCGAAGTTAATCATATATTCTAGAGGCGGTTTATGAAATCACTACAACATGGTAATATCCTTTGAATTGCTCATTCAAACGATTTATAACAATTTGACATTCACTGTAACATAATAGCAGACCCTTCGTGATACTTGTATAGAAATTCTATAATAGTTTAACATTCAGTAAACACGATAATAGATCCTTTTTAATACACAAAAAAATACTCCATAATAGTTTAGCATTCAATATAACACAACAATACACCCTACGTATTACTCATCCAACCATTCTTGGCAATTAATGTTCAATACAATACAACAATATATCTCTCGTAGTACTCATACAACTATTCGTGATAATTAACATTCAGTATAATACAACAGTAGATCTTTCATAATATCATACAACCATTCATGACAATTTCTTTCGATATAATACAACGTTAGATGATGCAACCATATTATTTGATATTTTACACACATTTACCTAGTGTTTTGCCTATGTTTTATACAAAAATGCCTTGATATTCTTTGTTTTATGTTTTAAAGGCACTTTTGGATGAAAGATTAAAAAAAAAGTAAATTGGAGAGAATTGACAGATTTGACCTCCAGTCGATGTTTTGTACAAAACTTGAGCTTTAGCGGTTGAAACGAAGTGATTCCAGTGGAATTAGAAAGCTAACATCCATACATTTCTATACATATAAGGAAAGAAAAATAAAAAGAGAAATATCATGGAAATCGCAGCCTTAAAAGTCAAATTTCGTATTCTGTCAATGTTGACCTTTGTCCATTTTGACTTGAATGTCTTGAGCTACAGAAGTCTATTGTCTTTGGTAAGTTGTATTTTAGAAAAGATTGTGGTGGAAGGAAATAAAAAGGAAAAGGAACTATGAAAATGAGTAGAGAATGTAGAGTTAGGTGAAGACATTGCGAGAATATCATATAGAAAAGCATTTAATATTGAAAAATGACTTTTTGATTAAATTATACATGCACGAAGCATTGCTATTCATTGTTTTCATCCATCTATAGTGTGTGTGTATAAAATGTCAATACATGTTATTTGAAAACACATTTCATCCCCTCTTTTGTCTAATGAAAAAAAATCATATCATAGCTTCGTATTAAAATAAACAATTGTTTATCCAATTTGTTTTTTATATATAAAAGATGATAACTTCATTAAGATCTCTTATAGCTAGAGAAAGAAACAACATAATAGATACTTCACAAACCAAACAAACTAAACAAAACAATAACCTATTAACCCATAAAACCATAACAAAAACCAAACTTTGAAATTAAAACAAACTAAAACCAAGGAAATAGATCTGCTTTTCTATGGACTTTGCTAAATGATTTGCGACATGATTCCTCTCTCTAAGAATATGAATAAAGTTTACAATAAAGAAGATACTACAAGAATTTGAAATGTCATTGAACTCACCTTGTAAGCATCATGGTCTCATGATATTGTGGCTATTAATCCATGTATTGGTGTAACATCCTAGAAATTTAAATCACAATTTTATGATAATTTATTTGTAATTACCAATTTTTTTAACAAATTTTTTTAACCAAACTTTTTAACAGAATCTCCTTTGTATTTTCAATACCAAGTTATCGACTCAATAATTTCTCAACTTGCAACATTAATCACAATGCATGTCCCATCATACAGGAATTTCATAACTCAATCATAATATTAACTTCCCATTTTTTTGGTAGAATTAATAGTTTGATATTCCATAAAACAATTATTTAAAGTTTTACTCCATTAAATACATCATTGTTTTTTAGAAAACAAATATGGTTAAATAGATATATAACAAGACTATAAACCAACTTCCTTGAATTACATCATTCATAATTAAATAAGTTAAACATTACAATTTTTAAACACAAAAGTATATTACAACAAAAGATTTAGTTACTAATTTTACACTTTACAACAATTAAAAATTTAAAATCATTTCATAAGGGAATGATTTCACAACTCACATATTCAACAAGACACTAGTTCTATTAACTAGTAACTAGTTTCAACATCTGTCAATTCAATAAGACACTAGTTCCATTAACTAGGAACTAGTTTCAACATCTGTCCATTCAACAAAACACTAATCTCATTAATTAGGGAATTAATCTCTACTAGGGGTGTTCACGGTCCGGTTCGGTTCGGTTTAGACCCAAAAAACCAACTGAACCGAATTACAGTATTCTTGTTAAAAATTAACCGAACCGGACAGGAAACCGGTTCAAACCGCACCGGTCTAGTCCGGTTAAATCTGGTTTTTTGAGGGAAAAATCTGGGAAAAATCTGGTTTAGTTGGTTTTTTGCCCACCTTAGAGTTTTTTTTTTTACTCTAATGACAACAGTGAATCTTGACCAAGAGAGCACCACACGTTACAAAGAAATGAAAGCGAGCACCTCTGGGCATGTATGGTTAGTAATTGACAACCTCAGCAAATGTTCGAAGTTTTTTGCAGCATGTTCAGCATTTGGAAGGACGTTTCCAGATGTCACTCAAGATTGGTCACCACATTTATTTCTTGACCAAGAACCAATGTGTTTTGGTCCCCATTCCATCATTACAAGGAAACCAAATGAAGCACAGCAGTAAATGAGCAAATCCCACCACCAAACTCACCGAATCGGTTCCCATTATAAATCCCACTCCGATAAAGGCAGCTTGGTTGATTTATGCAAAATTATTTCATCGACGAAGAAAAACTTGGTTGCCATTTCTCAGGTGGAGTTGAAGGTTCGTTCTTCTTGCCATGAAAACAAATGAAGAAGAACTGAAGGGGAAAAGGAAATGGTTAGAAACAAATGAAGGGGGCAAGGGACAAAGGCAGAGAGGATGAAAATTGAAGGGGAAAAGGAAGAAGAACTGGTCTGGTGTGGGCGACGGCTTCAAAAGTAAATTGTAATGTCATTTAGGTTTACTGTACTATTTATACTATTTTGTTTTTAACTTTATTTTGAGTGGACCGGTTCGGTTCACCGGTTTTAGTGGCAAAACCGAAACCGAACCGAACCGGAAATATTTCTGGTTTTAGCAATCGGTTTTTCATCTCGGTTCGGTTTTTCCGGTTAATTTTCCATCGGTTTTCTCGGTTTTTTCAGTTACTCGGTTTTTTTGAACACCCCTAATCTCTACAATCCACATAATAATCAAGGCACTAATCCCATTAATTATGGATTGGTTTCTACAATTTGTCCAATAAACAAGGCATTAATTTCATTAATCTACCCAACAATCAGGATACTAATCTCATTAACTAGGGGCTAGTGTCTCAATTTTAGCTTTCATGATTTTCAATTTAAACTAAAATATAATTAAGGAATTGACTAACAATCATACAATTAAATAGCTTCTTTGATAGTGTTAGGCACCTACCTGATGTCTGCGCACGTGATGTGGTTCCCTGTTGCTGATTGGGCCTTATGGCCTCTCATATACCACAAAAATCAATAATCAATAATCAATAATCAATTATTTATCATAAGGGTCAATCTCATTTTCCATTTAAATTTTAATTTCTTACTTATTCATATTGTCTTTTTTTTTTAATTTATATTTTATATCAACATGGCTTAAGATTATTAACGTACCCATTCATTTAACCAAATTCAATATTCTTACTTAAGTTTGGCTGAATTCCTTATCCAAAAAGGAAATAAAATCCACCTTTGATTCTTTAATTTTTTTTCTATCTCTAAACCTTAAAATAATTTAACTGATTTTAGTAAACATGACCTTCTACATTAATAAAATCACATTTAAACCCTTCCTTTTTTAAGGTGGTTTTGACCGAAAAGAATTGCAAGAGTTCTTTCTCTTTTCTTTTGGAAATTCTCATTCCTTTACATCTATTATCAATCTTAAACACACAATTTCAAGCAATTTCAAACAATACATCAAATTCTCCAATTCCTGTTTTTTTTCCTCTATGAATATATCAATTACCCATTTATATTACATGCATACAAGAATTATTCAATCAAAATTTGCAACAATTTTATAATTAATACCATAAATCTCCGAGTTCACAAAAACAATTGAATTTCTTCTTAAAACACCAAATCATAACAATTAATTACTTAGATATGCTCTTTTATCTTAATCGGTGATGTTTCATGGAATGGATTCAAGAAAAATCCAAGTTCCCTCATTTTTTCTTTTCAAACCCTAGCTTTAGGATTTTTCTCTTCAAAACAACCCTCAAATACTTAATCACCTCTATTGTTTGCCTAATTATGATTTAATCCCTCCAATTACACTTTTTTTGGTAAATTTAACAAGAAAATAAGTAGAAAAAAACCAAACAACCCTCACCCTCTCTTTGTATAGAAAACTACTAGCCAAGAAGAAGAAAAGGGGGCATTTATAGTCAAATTTTTATTAATTACATGTTAACCACTCTTCTTTCTCATTTTTTTTCCCTTTTGCCTCACTACTTTTCCTTCTTATATTTATTGTACCATGACACTCTTTCATTTATTTAATTTCATCAATCTCTTTGTTATTTAAAGTTTATTTACTCCATTTAACTTATATATTATTTATGGATTAAATAAGATTTTTTTGGGATAGGTTTTTAACCGGGTTTTTGCAAATAGTTTTATATGAATCAGACTTTTTAATTAATTAAACATTATTTTTTATTTAAATGAAAAATGATTTTAAAAAATACCTAAGATATTGAGAAACAAAATAACTTTGAAGTTTTTCTTTTTTTGAGAAGAAATTTGAAGCTTTTGTAACTCTGCATTATAAATAAGAAAATGAATATATATATATATATATATATATATATATATATATATATATTAAAT
This sequence comes from Populus alba, assembly GCF_005239225.2. Taxonomy (NCBI): domain Eukaryota; kingdom Viridiplantae; phylum Streptophyta; class Magnoliopsida; order Malpighiales; family Salicaceae; genus Populus; species Populus alba. The sequence continues at coordinate 7,116,956 of NC_133301.1, read as the reverse complement.
GAATGTGATCAGATATATTTTTTTTTTACTTACAAATACGTTTAATAACCAATAAGAGAAAGGCCTTGAGGCCCTCAAAGTTTTAACACAAAAGAAAATTTTCAACAAAAGAAAAGCCTACAAAACAGTACAAACACAAAGTAGAGGCTACCATGCGTATAACAAAAAGAAAATAAACTAATTTTGCGGCGGCATTGGAAATGGCATGCTGCGCTCTTCTCGGTGGTACGACGCAAGTCGATTTTGTCGCGACAATTGGGTTTCAATGGCTTTTTTTTCTCCTCTCATCGGGAGTTATTCTGGCCAGTCAAAATTAAAGAGGTATCATGTTTTGTTTTTTTTATTAAATTTAGTTGTTATTTATTAAATTTTTATTTATTTTATTATTGTTTTTTTTTTAATTTTTTCCATTGATATTTTATTTTATTTTTATAATAAATTTGGTCCTCATCCTTTTAATTATTATTTGATTTATTTTGAATTTTTTTATTTTTTTTTAATTTCATACCTCAATATTTTAGTAATTGAGAATTTTGCTTCAAGTTTTTCTCAGGTTTACCTTTCATAGGGTTAATTCTAACGAGTTTAAAAAATTAGCTTGAGTGTACTTCAATATATTTTTTGGTCATTTTTCAAAATTAAATTGTTTTAATTTTATTTTTCAATATTAGATCGGTTGAGAATTATGCATGGTTATTTTTTTTACCTTTTTTTTTATATCAGATAATCCTGATATCATGTCCTGGTTTGTTAGCTTGAAGGGTTGATTCGGGACTTTTTTTATGTTTTTTTTTTTAGTTTTTTCCTTTAACATGGATTGCTTGAAAATTAAGCTTCGTAATTTTATTAAATTTTATTTTTACTAGGTTGTCGCGGTCTCACAACCAAGTCGCAGACTCAGCAAGCTGATTCGAGTGTACTCAAGTCAGTTTTTTATTCTTTTTTTAATTTATTTTTTTTTAATTTCATTCTTTAACATTTGACTGCTTTATATTTTTTATATTTTTTTCTATGGGTTATCACGTTTTCATTTAATTATTTTTTGTTATCAAATAAGATCGTGGAGATCTTTTAAAATATTCATAGGATATATTTTTAATTTTTAAGTTGATCATTGTTAATTTTGTTTGGTTTGATTTATTTAATATTATTAGTTTTTAAATAATATTATTAAACTAATTAAATTTGAAACCAATCAAGTAAATTATCTAATTTTTGAGTATTTTTTTACTTTCTTAAAAATACTAGCATTAGCTGAATTTTTTTTTCTTTTTTTTACATTGAAAAAAATTTAACCAATATAACATGCAAACGTAGCGCAGGATACCAGCGACTAAGCTTTCAATATCAAAATAAACATTTCTCGTCGTAGGCTAATTTAGAGGGTGTTTGTCTACGCGGCTGCGGTTGCGTTTTATTTAAAACGCAATTCGCAGCCGTTTGGTAATAAAAAAAAATGATTTACTGTGCATGAGGGCCCACATGATTTTTGCGTTTAAAACGCTGTAAAGGAAAAGCTATGAAGACATGCTTTTCATGCACTGCAGGCTATAGAAAATAAGGAACAGTGCAATTCACTGCACTGTTTACGTGAACAGTGCAATTCACTTGCACTGTCAACATGGTTTTTTTATTATTATTAATTTTTTTTTAAAAAAAAAACTAGTTTAGAGAATTAAATTCATTCGCGATGTGAGCAATATTTTTTTCTCGAAAAACTAGTATAGAGTGAATTAAATTCACTTGAACAGTAATTGTCAGAGAACCATCTCAATCCAAAAACTTAAACTATTAGATGAGGTACCAAGATATGATTTATATTATTCTCTAACACACCCCCTCAAGTGAAAGCCTTTTGGGCTTGAAACTTGCACATGTCCACATTACATTGTGTTTGATTTTTATCAAATAAATGGGGATGGTAAGATTCAAACTCGTGACCACTTGGTCATCAAGGCTCTGATACCATATCAGAGAACCATCTCAACCAAAAAGCTTAAGCTATTAGGTGAGGTCCCAAGATATGATTTATATTTTTCTCTAACAGTAATATTAATTTTATATCTGATAATATTTTATCTAATTTTATTACATGCTCAAAAAATTATAAAAACTGTAGTTTTTATCGAATGAATTTTGTACGTAATGAAATTATAAATAGTTTAATGGAATAATAAAAAATATTTTATATAAAGTATTATTTTTTTCATAATATAATAGGAGTAATTAATTTTACAATATTTAAATTTAAAACCATCAATATTAATATATATTTTTTAAAATTATTTTATAACCTCAATTTCAAAAGCATTCTTAATCAAACACATTAAACTATTTTTTTTTCAACCTCAATTTCAACCACAGTTTTAACCAAACATCTATTTTTTCAAACCAATCTCAACTAAAAATACTTTTTATAAAATAACTTTTTTCAAAATCATAACCACAACAGCTACCGCAATACCAAACACATTCTTAGCCTCGTGGAACTAATAGCAGAAGGGAGCCAGCCTGCTGCTTGATTTTGGCCACCACTTATTTTCCTAGATTCTTTTCTAATGCACCCTATTTTGGTTATTGAATACCATGATTTTTTTCATAAATTCACGACCTCCAAAAATTGCTATTCTATAACATCGGCATGGTTACATCACTGGTAAAGAAAGAGCACAAAAATTGTTTGTCAAATACAGAGCACTCAAGTTGAGCATAGTTCCAGATCCTTAAATTTCATTTTCCTGACAATTCTTAGCTCTTCTCTAGCTGACGTGGACTCGGGTTTTTTTTTTTTTATATATATATATATCAAATGTGAGAAGCTTCAAATATTGGGACACTTGTTCAAGCAAAGTCAAATAATCAAATTGTAAGCCAGCCATAACTTGCACCTCCTCATCTCAGGAAATAAACAAACAATAATATTAAAGAGAGAGATGCTTCCCTTCAAGTTGAAAGATTGAAAACTATTCACCATATCAATTTCCTCCCTACAGAGCAGACTAGAGAATATGGGAAGTCTAGCCTAGTTCGTGTCCAGTCTACTTGGGAGAGCCATCTTGTCTGCCAAACATAAACCATGATGACCATATACAACACACAGGACGCATTTCCAATGATTCATTTGAAATCGCATGAAGCGAAATTCACAGCTTGTACATATGAAGGAAGCTCAGAAGATAGGCTACAGATTATATTTAACTGGAGGCTCGCATAACTTACAGTGAAAACCCCACAGCCTACAAGTAAGAACCAAATACTCCAATTGCTCATGGTCTTCACTGGCTGGATATAGGAGCCCCTTCTTCACAATTGGCTGGATCACATGTAGGTGATCTCTTTGTAAGAGACTTGGGCAAGTCCATCATGTCTTGTGTGCAACGCTGCTGAGGGTGTGACAATAGCACTGACATGTAACGGAGGAGGATTCGCACCCCCTGCCCAGTCTCATGAATGTAACCCTCATACTGGGAAACATGTTCGAGAGTATCAACAAGTGCATCATAAACCTCCTGGGGGCAGTTGTCAGGTCCAGGCTTGTCATGGAGGTACATCACATCCAATGTGAAGAGTTTCTGGCTAACAGGCCATTGATGTTGAGGTTGTACAGATGATCTGCAGTATATCAGAATCTACACACAACACAATACTTGTAAACCAGGTCAAATGGAGTTTGAAAGCACAATTTCTGGGCTCATAATTCAGTTAATACGAGGACAATGAATATTGAACAATTTTATAAAACCTCATACTAAATCACGACCTCAAGAATAACACCAAAACCCACAAAACCATTCTAAAAAGCTACTTGAAACTACACAAAGCAAGTGCCGATTAATTTCTCTCTCTCGTGTGCCAATTCTTTCTTCCAATACAATACAATCATATCCAAAGTGCATCAACCACATCATCTACAATGATCTCATAGAAGATCATCAACTAAACAATCTAACTGACATCCATGTTTAGCAACAATTGTTCACGTACACAGAATATCAAATTTAGAGTAGTACTCACCACTCTCAATATCCGATTTTGTGCATAGGATTTCTTTGCTTCATGAGCTGCTACACGAAATAATTGAGTAAGGTCTGGTGGACCAGATGATGAAGCCGAAGCTGCCGAAAGCCCCCTGAGAGCAGCAGCTGCAGACTCGACATCACTGCTGAACTCTTTCCGCAGCTACCATATACATAAAAAAAAAGCCACAACACCAAACTCTCTTATAAGTACCATAAAAACTTGGCCAAACAATTCGCCTTCTCCCAACCAAATAGGAAATATCAAGACCCTTTATTTTAATTGCATTAAATAGTTGAACAATGATATCCATCAAGAAAATGAGCTAAATTAACGAAGAATGCAACCCTAGAAATATAACTTACATTATAAAAGAAAAGGTCCTTTTTCCTTTTATCATGACACCACACAAGCAACCAAATTAAAAACTAGCAAGATAAACTCATATGAAAAATTCAATTTTTAGCGATTCAATGAATATGAAATTCTGAAGAGACAGAAAAGGAAAAGGTACCCAAGAAGCGGTTTTGGCGAGAGTGGAAAAAGCGAAGCGGTGATCAGGGTTGATAGAGAGCTTGGCGTTGATAAAGACAAGAATAGCTTGCTTGATTGAGTCCAGTCTAGTGAGGGGTTTGCCACCGGGTCCTGTGGATTTCATTTCCACAAGAGATTCTGGGCCGATGTCTATGCAAAACAAAATGTCTTCGTTGCTTATTCGATTTGGATTCAGACTGTATAATTTTTCTGCAGAGCTGTCTGCTTCTACCATCTCCATCTCTCGCTGTCTCTCCAGATTTTCTTGCTTTCGGGAACAACCGTGTGTATCCTCTCTGTGTTTCGGGAATGAGGAAGGAATAAAGATACACGTCGTTTACAAGTAAAAAAGCCGAAGAGCCCGTTTCATTTCAAGGGCCTAAAGCTCAAGTCCAACAATTGAGCAATGCAAGACAGCTGGCTAGTAGTAGGAATAGAAGTGAGCCTAAAAATAAAGCCCCCGATCGCAGAAAATATTTTTGTTACTTTTCACCGTTTTTTTTATACAAAACTAAGGTAACATTTAGGAACTTTTTTAAAAAAAAATTATCATAGTATTATAAAATTTTATATTGTATATAGATTTTTATTTGCACTCTTTATTCATTCATCATTTCCAAGCATATTTAAACTCTATATCTTCTTATAACATTTGGTTTTAATATTAGATTATAAATAGGAGCATGAAAATAATAACAAATACATTTACAAAATTATATGAAATAAAAATACTTTTCTTATTCCCCTAATATCTATTATTCTTATTTATTTTATTTACTCTTTATTGAGTATATTGTTTACTTCTAAATATATAATTTCAACACCACTGCTCTTCACTTTTGTGTTAAAACAAATAATCATATTTGATTTGTAAATAAAAAAATATAAAATATGTTTATCCACTTAAAAAAAAATTATAACCCTTCTAGTTATTTTAATGAATCATTTTTTTTGAAGTTCATAAAAAATTTATTCAATATTTGATTGAATGTTTATTCAATATTTATTATAATTTTTAAAACCAAATTCCTAGCACTTTTGATATTTTTCATGAAGTAACCATGACAAATCTTGCCAAACTTGAGTTTATGTCACTTGATATTACAAGAATTATTTATCATGGGTTCTTGATGCTGACATTCATTTGGATTTCATGGATCTTAGAGACATTATTGAAGATGACAATGAAGCATTTAATCAAAATAATAAAAAGACCATGCTTTTCTCACGACATTATCTTTACGAGGAGTTGAAAATTGAGTATCTCACAATCAAAGATTCCCTTTTTCTTTGACAAAATTTGAACGAAATAAATGATCATCAAATGATAGTTATTCTACTAAAAGCTCGTTAAGATTGGATACATTTACGATTGTAGGATTTTAAATCCGTAAATGAATATAATTCTACAATGTTTAATATCAGTTATAAATTGAAATTATATGGAGATAATATAACTGATTAAGATATGTTAAAAAAAAAAATATCTACTTTTCAAGCCTAGAATGTGCTCTTGCAACAACAATATAGAAAATGATGTTTTAAGAAATACTCTTAACAACATTCATATCTCATTGTGATTGAACAAAATAATTAGATTTTGATGAACAATCATGTATCACGATAGACTAGTTCAACTCCATTCTTCGAAGTGAATGCTATGAGATATAATAATATGTATGATTATGGTTGTGTGACATGACTAAAAGATTGATGTCTTCTCCCAAGTGCAGGAGTGTTGAAATAATAAATAACCCGACAAGACCGGGATCGAACCACAGGGAGGTTAATTGTATAAATTATAAATAACAATAATACAACAATAACAACAATAATAGTAATAATAATAGTAATAGTAATAGTAATGAAGAAGAAGAAGAAGTTGATGAGAATTTTGAAATGGAAGATCAATGTGAGAATTAAACAATGATAAAAACAAGTGTCAAGGTTAGATGATCCATTAATGGTATTTCAAACAAGAATAGTATAAACTCTTATTACTCAACTAGAAACCACACATAGAGGAGGTTCTAATTGGATTATAAATTGTTAACATGATTACATTAGTTATCTTATTCGAATAATGCTATTACTTATAAATATTGTCAGGTATTCATGATTATAACTTATGTTAAAAACAAATCAAGTTCCTTTCATAGCACAGGTATAGGTTATACCATACGGTTGGATTATGAAAGTGCCAAGCATTTGTTATACCAAGTGTTATACAACACAAATCTGGATTAACCATTTAACAAGCAAAGTATTAAGAGTGAAAAAGATAACAAATACAAAACATGTTAGTATCAAACATTAAAGTCCATGTTAAGTTTACATTATACTTATTCTTACACCATTAGTGTAACCTTTTCACCTTGACATAATACTTAGCTAAACATAATGAAAGAGAGAAACATAAATAAACAAGATAAGAACATAAATAAGATACAAGTTAACTAAGTAAAGTAATGCGAATCTCGTGATCACGTGGTCATGCAACCCACAATCAAGATTGAGATCTGATCCCGGAAAGCCGCAATAGGTTTGATATAAGTGTGACACAATGAAAACCTACCCTAAGGCACCGACACTATTAGAATGAGTAGAATGACGCCACAAAGCCAGTTAATCTTTGATAAGTCAAATTCAGTCTATTCAATAACTGAAGAATGCAAGAATCATTCTCACACGTTAAAAATGAAAAATTCAGAAGTAATAATCATCAAAACTGTCAAAATTTTAGTTTACATGAGTTTAAATAGTTCTTGAAAGTTAACCCTAATGGACCCCTTATGTGAACTTATATGAGGTCCCCTCAAAACTGACCCAAAACCCTAAACTGAAAAGCCCATAACTTAATCCAAACAAACCTTGGATCCTTGATGAAAACAAAGTATTAATTAAGCCCAAACAAGTCTTGGGCTGTAGCTAACAAAATAAAATAAAACCCCTAATATTAAATCCATGTTCTGCTATGAGAAGAAGAGAATGAAGTAAAATATTATAGAACTAATTTAAGGCATATTTATAACCTTCCATGTAGCCCCTTAATCCTAGAAACAAAAGGAAAATGTAGCCACCCGTGTTGTTTTCAAGTTGTAGTAGGATTCTTTTGTTTCCTTTGTTGTCCTCACTTCATGGCCCAAATAAGGTTAAATTGGATCCCTCTTGCACATGGATAAGATGTACTAGGGTCTCCTCTTGATACTTTAATGGACCTTTCAATTCTGACTTGGTTGAAACCTTTAAAACCAATGCATTCAATGCCTCTTTCAATGTCTTTCTCTTGGATCGAGTCATTGGACCATTTGGAACATGTAATGGGTCCTTGCTAGTGTTTATGGGCTGGTCCACATCATAAAGGAAAGGAAATGAAAAGCATAAACAAGATATTAATGAAAGCAAAACTTAAGCATTACAAAAATATAAAGAGATAAATAAAGAGCATGAGCTTGATATGAACAACCAAGCTCTTAAATGCATGTCAAATGCCTCATTTTATAGGTCAAAATTTGAAACTATTGATTTGATGATTAATTGTTGAGTGGGTGGCCAAATCTTGACTTAGTGAAAATTCTTATCTTCTTGTCTAAACAAAACGTCATTGTAACATCATAAGTGGAACCAACTGTACGCATGAAAGTTCTAGGAAATTATCTTATCTTTCCAGGAAAAAAAAATTGAGGTCATTTGGACTTCTAGAACTCGAGATATGAGCTGAACACTGAACAATATCTGGGCTGTAGGACAAATTTGAACTTCTTCGTTGTTGCTATAATTTGGACTTGAAAACGACCTCTTTAAATCTTGGACTCCACATGAAAGTTGTAGGCCTTTGTTTTACCTTTTCATCCATATAAAACAGACCTAAATCCGAGATCTACAGCTCCAGATATGACCTAATTACCAAATAGTTTTCCAGTTGGACTGCACCAACATCTCTTTTCTAAGTTTGGCCCTCTCTTTGTCCTTTCAATTTCAGTAGTTAAACTCATCAATCAATCCTTTGATTTATGTGATAAGCCTGCATTTAAGATGAATACTTACCATAAATTAAAAGTATCTTATATTATTAGATATGTTATTATAAAACATGCTTTAGTTAAGGAGTTATTGATACTTCAAGTGGAAAATGATGATATAAAACCTTGATAAAAATGTACTTTTAAGTACTAATCACACCCCCCAATCAACTTATTACTAGTTCCTAGTAATCAAAGCGTTAAAATAGAAAAACAATTTGCAAATTCCACAAAGCAAGACATTCATCATTCAACTTCCATTAATCTATCCCGATAAACAAACTCTCATTAAATTCATATATCTACTCAATACCTCTTAAACAAGATATTAGTAAACCTTTTTTTTGTGCTCAAAATATTAACATATAGTTATGGGGCTTTACTTGGAAGAAAATAAAATTTTTGTTCTAATGTTTAAAGTTAACTTCCTTGGGTTGAGATTATTATCTTTTTTTTTTAATATATACGAATAACTTAAAATACAATGTATCTTTAACCCATGTAACGAGCTTTTGGCTAATTACTCCTAGACCAGTTGGTCTTAGGGCATTAGGTGATGAGACACCCATACAAGCTTAATAACTCGGGTTGCAGATACTGATACGTAGATAGTGCAATGTTTGATTCCCTTAAGCTTTTGTCCTCAACCTATGTAAGAAGCGTTGAGCTAATAGCTCTCAAGTCAGTTGACTTTAGGGTATTAGGTGTTAAAACACCCCTTCAGGCTTAATTGTTTAAGTTAGGGAGGCTACGAAACCAAACTTATCTATGTTTTTATTATCATCATTTTTTTTTTGTTTTGTTTGTTTTTGTTTTTGCAAATTATATACTATCCCTTTCCCTTAGTTGTTACCTTTAACAAAAGAACATAAATAATGTAATAATCCAATATGTAACTCACAATCATATGTTAAAGTATGTGTGTGAAAATAAAGGTTTAAGAATACTTGTTAAATGAGTATATGAGCAGAATTAAGTGATAACAATATGAGAGTTTGTAAACTTGAATATTTCAAGAAGTATTCTGATAGACTTTGTTAAGAATGTTTACTAAGATGCATCTCAAAAGTCAAAAGAACTCTTTTACTCTGCCATCCTAGTAACAACAGTTTTGCAAATGGTTTATGAAATAGAAAACACAGTTAATTACTTTTTTTTTGAAAATATCAACCACTACCCTTTCCCCCCAACCAAAATGAGACATTGTCCTCAATGTCCTAAGGTAGAAAGATAGAGAATAGAAGACATCGCCTGAAACAATGAACACTGATAATCCTAAAACACACTTAAATAAATATAAGAAATAACAAAAAAAAATAATATGCTATTAATAAAACCAAAAGACACAAGGTTTCACAAATGAAGGCTTAAATCCAATCTAAGCTTTTTATGGCTTTCCGTAATTGATCAATTTATGCGACTCATGGAGGGATCAATTACAGGGATGAAATATTGTAATTGGTCAATCAATTATTTAACAGTAGTAGTAGAGATTATGATTTATCATGCCAAAGATGTTAGAAATTGCTGTTCCACAACTTGGTCAAGAAAAGACATCAAATTATCATAAAAACCATTAACATTTAATAGACTTATGGGTTTATGATGAATGTGCAGTTGAGCTCAAGAGGAAATATGAAAGATCTCTTCCAATATGCCCAGACCACTTGGTAACATAATAAAAGCATCAGTATGGTTGAACATTGCATTCATTCGATCAGACATTGTGGGGACCCGTAGTTCCTCTCCAATTATTTTTCCAATGATGTCCCCTTTTGCTAACGCTTTGGGGACGACCCCTAAAACTTGACTACCTCCTAAACATACAACCATTGACACCCCCCGTTAACCCAAGGCTACTTCCCCCATACACTAAATGAATCTTTCTCTTAGGTAGTACCTAACCAATATGATTTGCTGATTCTAAAAACTCTTTCTTTCTCATGACTGGATCCACTAAAAACATAAATATTTCTGATGTGATGACTTGAGGAACCTGCCATTTCTACACACTTCTACATTTTTTGAATGTATAGGTTGAGTAGAAATGAAGGGAAGGAAGATAAGATTTTATAGATGAGAAATTGAAAATGCAATCATACCACCTATATGTAGGGCAACTGTAGTCTCTCTCTCTCTATTTATTTATTTATTTTGAAAAAGCATATGTTTATACAAGTAGTTGTGATTGTGGCTCACATCTTCCCTTGGTTTTACGTCCAAGAACAACTTAAACCCCTCTATGGGTTGGGGATAGAATTCCCATCCAGTTTTTTTAAAAACTAGCAAACATGGTTTGTTTTAGTCAGATTCCCAAGACTATGTCTAGCATGTTCTTTATGGAATTGTGGCCATAAATCATGAATTGCACGATGCCCATCTCCACTAGGGTGCGTCTCAAGAGTCAATAGAAGATTATCTAAAGACCTTTTACTCAGGCCATCCTTAATGAATTGTATTTTATCTTCACGGTTTACAGATACCATTTCTAAAGAACGACATGTTGCATTACAAGTCCATCTGGCATATCTGTGACAGACTTTCAGTCATTTTGCACGACTTTTCTTTGCAAAAGTGCTTTTACTTGTTCTAAGTATGTATGAAATGAAAGAATTAGAGGACTCACTTGATAACCGGACATTTGCTTCAATCAACCAGCAAATATCTTCAGGAATTCCATGATTCATTAACAACTTCAATTTTACACATCTAGCACAATATTTTTTGTAATCGCATTCTGAGGTAGTGCGGGAAAATACTTTTTTATTTTTTTTCAAGAGTGGTGTCTATTTTCAAATGAGAATTGGAGGAGAGATTCAAAGAAAGGGAAAATAGCAAAGAATTGCACAAATATATACACAAATATCAGTTATCATGGGAAATTGAAAGAACTGACTTAAGAGTCACGGAGTACCGTTATCCGCCATTTGACTAGGGTGAGAGAGACTAGCAAAACAAAAGTCACACCAAAAAGAAACATAAAAACAATGTGAGTAAAAGAATCAATCTTTATATACAAGATCACCCAATTCAATAAAGTCATGTTTAACTGAAAAATTGTTAAAGTAAACTTTCAAACGATGTCCATTTACCTTGAAAACATTGCTATTCTTTGGATTCTTGATATCACAGGCTCTATATGGATACACATGTTTCACAATAAAAGGACCGCTCCATCTTGATCTTAGTTTTTTAGGAAATAAATAGAGTCGAGAATTATAAAGCAAGACTTTTTGACAACATTGAATGTTTTTCTCAGTATTTTCTTGTCATGAAACTCTTTGATTCTTACTTTATGAATTCTTGAATTTTCATATGCATCATTTCTTATTTCCTCAAGCTCATTTATTTGTAATTTTCGCAGCTGACTAGCATCATCAAGGTTTGAATTGAAAGCTTTAATAACCCAATAAACTTTATGTTCAAGTTCTACATGCAAGTGACAAGGTTTTCCATAGACTAGCCTATAAGGTGACATACCTAATGATGTTTTATAAGCAGTTCAATAAGCCCAAAGTGCATCATTAAGTCTTAAAGACCAGTCTTTCCGATTAGGGTTTACTATTTTCTCCAAGATCTGTTTGATCTTCCTATTAGCAAGTTCTACCTATCCACTTGTCTAAAGGTGATAAGGGGTGGCAACTTTGTGTATGATTCCATATTTCTTCATTAAAGACTCAAATGGATTATTGCATAAATGTGTTCTACCATCATTTATCATGGCTTGAGGGATTCCAAATCGACTTAAAATATTTTCTTTTAAAAACTTTATTACTATTTTGTGATCATTGTTTCGACTTTGAATTGTCTCTATCCATTTTGAAACATAATCTACTGCGACTAATATGTACAAGAATCCAAATGATGGAGGAAATGGATCCATGAAATCTATACCTAAACAGTCAAAGATTTCAATGACAAGAATATGATTTAAAGGCATCATGTAACGTTTTGAAATAGATCCCAACTTTTGATAATTTTTACAAGTCTTGCAGAATGCATGTGAGTCCTTGAACATGGGCCAGTAAAATCCACTTTGTAAGATTTTTGCAGTGGTCTTTCTTGATGAGAAATGACCTCAAATGCCTCAGAATGACAAAATTTAATGACACTACTTACCTCATTGTCAGGAATGCATCTTCAAAATATTTGATGAGGACAATATTTGAATAAATAAAGGTTATCCCAATAAAAGTTTTTCATTTTGTTCAAGAACTTTCTTTTGTCTTGAGTACTCCAATGAGCTGGCAAATGTTCTGAAATAAGAAAATTAACAATATTAGCAAACCAAGGCATTGTAGAGACAGAAAATAAAGATTCATCAGGAAAGTAGTTATCAATTGGTATGATGCTAGGTCTTGAATTGGTTGTCAATCTTGACAAATGATTTACGACAATATTTTTGGTGCCTTTCTTGTCTTTGATTGTGATATCAAATTCTTGAAGTAACAAAACCCACCACACCAATCTAGCCTTAGAATCTTTGTTAGAGAGAAGATAAATGCTGCATAATCACTAAAAACAACAACAGGTGAGCCAACAAGATAAGATCTGAACTTGTCACATGCAAATAATACTGCAAGCAATTCTTTTTCAGTGGTAGTGTAATTCATTTGAGCACTATTTAAAGTTTTACTTGCATAGTAAATCACATAAGATTTCTTATCTTTTTTTTGTTTCAAGACAGCACCCACGACATAATCACTAGTGTCACACATTATTTCAAAAGGTAGTGACCAATTAGGAGGTTGAATGACAGGAGCAAAAGTAAGCAATCTTTTAAGTTTAACAAAGACTTTTTCACATTGTTCAGTGATTAATACTTAAAAGTGTATTTTTATCAAGGTTTTATATCATCATTTTAATAACTCCTTAACTAAAGCATGTTTTATAATAACATATCTAATAATATAAGATATCTTTAATTTATGGTAAATGTTCATCTTAAATGCAGGTCTACCGCATAAATAAAAGTATTGATTGATGAGTTTAAAAGCTAGTGATGCATGATGCCTTAATCCAGATTCAATATAAAAATGCATGTGCAATGCATATAAAAAAATTATAGTGTAAAAAGAATGTATACTGATAATAAAAATAATAGACAAAAGGTAGTAAGAAATTAAAGCATAAAAAGAATAAAAAAGTATAGACTAACAGAAAATAAAACACAACAATCAATCAAACAAACAAAACTTAGTCCAAGCAAGTTCTTATATGCTTACCGAAAAGATGAAGGAGGCTGGGGGTACTTGAATTCAAAGTTCTAGGCAACACAACTATGGAGCCCACCTGAAGCAGAGGTTCCATATGGCTTAGTTGTTCAATTGAACGCTGTGTCCATCATTACTTAAAAAATCACTCGTGGAGCATGGAGGACATGGTTATTGAGCTGATGACAGGCTGGATGGAGGGGAAGGTTCACTTCAAATGCCTACGCTCACTCGAGACCTCAAGGGGTTTTGTGGATATGCTTAAAAAAAATCATAAAAAATATGATTTAAATGGTTTTAGAAGTTGCTACTAGTAATTTATGATATGGGGATGAAGACAAGAGAATTTTTTGAGGAAAAAGTGCTAAGAAGCCTTAATAGTCTGCGAGAGTCTATGAGGTAATGGAGTAGACTAGTTGTACTCAGGGGGGAAGGAACTCATCACCTCTAGTGCACTTTACTTATTGTAAGTTGCAGTTGAACTTATTTGTCTAATATACAAACTAAGGTGTTTGTTGGTTTTCTTAATTGCATTGGTTTCTGTTTTAATGGTTAAAGAAAAGTCCTCATTAGTAAGAGAAGATTTCTATTTTGATCAGGTTAAATCCCCTAACGCATTTCCTAGAGTCCAAAATAAAAAATAAAAGAAACTAATCTATTTAATATCAGGATTATGTTATAATAACTTACATATAAGTTTCATACTCTCATATATTAAAATAAACAAAATAAATTTTTGGTGTTTTTTTTTTTAAATAAAGAAATGTTTTGTTTTTTCCCTGTAATTTTAAAAGAAAATAACAGGTATAGTGTTAATACCCAGATCAGTATCTTATCAATGTAAGTTTTACAGTACAAAATATTAAATAAAATGGTTGGAAAATACATAAAAGACCCACAAAATAATTTTTTGAAATGGTCCCTGAAAGGGGGGGGTGTTTTTCATATTTTTTTTTGGAAATTATTTGACGTTTGTTTGCAAAGCATAAAAAAAATAATAAAATAAATATTGCTGGAAAATCAGTATATCATGTTTGCCAAACATGCCCTTAATTAAAAATTAAAGGCTTGAAAATTTTCTTCGACTTTAAGAACAAAATATGGTCCTCCAAAAGTCAAATCTTCTCAAGTTAAGCTTCCAAACTTAATTTCTCATCAAAATTGAGTTCATTAATAAAATTAATTTGACCAATTTAAAGTTTATTTAAGTCCTTATACTTAATTAATCCTTTTAATTTTAGACTAGATTAATTTATAAACTTAATTAAACCTATTATTAAATTAAATTAGTCTATTAAAAATCTAATCAAGTCCTCAAACTTAATTTTTATGGAAACTCATCTAATATTCATTTAAGCTAATCTTGAATTTACATTGCCTTTCACATTTAGATCCTTCAAGGGTGCAATTGAGTTTCTAAAAATGTCAAAGATCTAATTTGGTCCCTCTATTCATTTAAGTTTATACATGTAGATCTTTTTTAGCCTATTCTTGCAACCAATTCACTTGTCTATTTGTTTTTTTTTTCAACTTTTTTTTTTTTGTATCAAAGAAAAGGATAATTTTTGGGGAACATGTCTTCTAAGGTTTGTTTCATCCATAAGCTTTGTGCACAACAATTATCAATTCTACTAAGAGTTTTGTTTACATGTTCAACTAGAACTTTTTCTATCAACTTTACACTCATCAAAGTCAGCATCCAAATAGCTAGTCAAACTCAACTCGCTTCCTTTCAGATACCATACCCCTAAATTAATTGTACCATGGAAATATCAAAAAATTCATTTTACTACACTAACATGGGATTCTTGAGGACATGCTTGAAAACATGCACATAAACAATCACTAAACATAATATCTAGTTTACTTGCAGTTAAATATAATAGTGAACTAATTATACCTCAATATTTGGTGATATCTATATTATTACCATTTTCTTCCATATCAAGCTTGGTTGATATTCCCATGGGCGTGTCAATTTCTTTGACATGTTCCATCCCAAATCTCGTTAGTAGATCCATGATGTACTTGTTTTGGTTGATGAAGATGACATCTCTTGTTTGTATGATTTGCAATCCAAGGAAGAAGTTTAATTAATCCATCATGCTCATTTAAAACTCATCTTGCATTCACTTTGTAAATTCCTCATAAATAGATTTGTTAGTAGCACTAACATATAATATCATCAACATATATTTGCTCAATCAATATATCATTACCTTTTTCTCTTTATGAAAAGGGTGGTGTTAATTTTGTCAATGTTGAAATCATTTTCATTAATAAAAGACTTTCAACTATCATTCTAAGCTCCTGGTGCTTGTTTTAAACCATATAACGCCTTTTTGAGTTTGAAAACATGGCCGAGAAAATGAAAAATTTCAAAACCTTAAGGTTGCTCAACATGCACCTCATCTATGATAAAACCATTTAAAAATTTACTTTTAACATCCATTTGAAAAAGTGTAAAATTAGCATGACATGTAAGAGCTAAAAGCATTCTTATCGATTCTAATCTAATCACAGGTGCAAAGATTTCTTCATAAATCAGTACCTTCTTTCTTATTATAACCTTTAGCAACTAGTCTAGCTTTGTTTCTAGCTATGGTCCCATGCTCATCAACTTTGTTTCTAAAAACCCATTTTGTTCCTATAATAGATTGATTTCTAGGTCTAGGGACTAGTTCCCACACATCATTCCTTTTTAAATTGACTTAGCTCATCTTGCATGGCTAAAATCCAATTTGAATTTTTTTCGACTTCTAAAAAGGATTTGGGTTCTGTATGAGAAAAAAAAACCACAATACTCACTAATGTTTTTAGGATATGCTCTAGTCTTATTACTAAAGGGATTACCTATAATTAACTCAGGAGGATGAGAGCTTATATACCTTACGCTAACTTTGGTGGCACAAAAGGAGTTGCTTACCATGTCTTATTGTTTGTCTGGGCTTGGTTGGTCCTTGTTCATTTCTTTATTGTTGACCTCCATATGTTTCTTATCGTTAAGACTTAAATGTTGAACACTTTCATTAATGTCATCTACAATGCCAAAATTTTTATCGTTTTGAGTTTCCTTAAAGGCATGATGTATGGATTCTTCAAAACAAAGTGTTCTATTATTATATACTCTATAAGCCTTGCTAGAGGAGGAATAACCAAGAAAAATACCAACATAGAATTTTGAATCAAACTTGTCCAAATTATCTTTGTCAAATTCTTCTTTGGCCTTTTCTTTTAGTTCTTTGCTTTTCCATGGTGATTTCATGAGTCATAAGTGATTTGATGAGTTCTTCTAATGGAAGTTTGGTGAGGTCTTTAGCTTCTCGGATTGCCATCACATTTGCTTTCCAAGTCTTTGGTAAGGACCTAAGAATTTTGCTCATAATATTGGCATTAGTATAAATCCTACCAAGAGGATCCAAATTATTAGTGATAGTTGTCATTTTAATAAACATACTAGTTAAGGATTCATTTGAAAGCATTTTAAATAACTCATATTGATGCACTAATATGTCAATTTTCGATTCCTTGATTTGTTCCTTTATGTGTTATCTCTGCCATGTTTCTCTAGCATTCTTGCATAATGTGATCCTATTAAATTCACTTATATTTAATGCATAATACAAAGTAGTCATAGCTTAAGCATTCATGGATAACAACTTTTTATCACCATGGGTATACTCCTAACTTTAGGAATTGTTATATCATATTTAATCTTAATAGGCTTGTGAGATCCATTTTCAATAGATAGCCATAAATCATAATCAATAGATTAAAGATATATAATCATTCCAACTTTCTAATATGCATAGTCATTACCATCAAAGAAAGGCGGCTTAGAGGTTAATGATCCTTGATTTTGAAACATTAAATCTAGTGGTTGTGCATTTTAAACTCAAAAGTCTAAGCAAACTTGTATAAATGAGATCTAGGCTCTTATATTTTATTTTTTCTAGGATTAAGGCCATAAATAACATCTAAAGGGGGTGGAATTAGGTGGTTCCACTAAAGTAATAACAAATATTGCCAATTTTTACTGCAGCTGGACCCATCCTCTTATGGATGAAAGTTAAATCTTGGCTTTAGGCTTCGTAGAGGTATGATCACCATTAATAGTGCAATTCGAGGCCTCCTTCTCAAGGGGAAAACTGTTGTTACTAGAATGAAAATGGTCTCCCTTAGCATTATTGTCTATTTGATATTGGAAGAAAGGAATATAAGAGTTTTTGAAAATTCATGTTCTCTGGTGGAGCTTATTTTTTCAGAGATTCCAGGTGTTATTTCACATGATATTGCACTTTCATGAGCATGATCACCTTATAATTAATGTCAACTGACTGGTTTGGTGGTTGTTATGGTTGAGCTCTTTTGTGGAAAGCTGATTTCCTTTGGTTTTGGTGCCCTCATGATGTGTTGCATCTTCTTCTCTTTGCTATTGATGCTTCTTTTAAGCTTTCATTGCTGTGTTGCATGTTGTTTCCTTCCTTGGTTTTCTGATCTGATCTCAATTGGTTCTTCCGCAATGGTTCTCAGGATGTCCTATTGTCCTAATCTTTTTGCTTTATGTTAAGTTGGGAACCTTGTAATATTTGGTTCCTTTCATAACCATTATTTGCTTTTAGCTTTTGTTTTTTTGATGGTTGCTATATAGCTCACTCGAGGAGTTTGTTCACTTTTGTAAATCCTTGTATTTGATCTTGCTGGCTCACCAACAATGTATATTTTTGATTTATTAATACACTTACATTTTGATTAAAAAAAATTGCAATTTGTTAGGCTAGTTTGGCCTACCTTCTTTGTTCAGGGAGCACGTTCCCTTTTGTTTGTAAATCATATATGTCCATCTTGAGAGCTTGTTCCCTTTTTGTTTCATTCTTCTTAGGTTTTGTACATGTGTAATCTTGAATTGTTTGATTCTCCAACTTAGTTTCGTTTTGATCTATAAAATTTCTTACATTTGATCAAAATAATAATAATATTGCAATTAACTCAATTAAACACAATAAACACAATACGCCAATAATAAAATTAAAGTGCTTAAAATAAAGAGTATAGGGATAGAAATTGTAAACTTTTATTTTTAAGTGGTTCAAGCAAGTCTATATCCACACTCAAGTACAAACTGGTCTTGAGTATTCTATTTTTTACTAATCCAAGCCAAAGATTACAATGTCCTTAATGAATCCTTACCAAGCCCCTTTTCACCACTTGAAGAAATACCATTTTCAAGATTTCTTACCTCGGTGATGTACCTTACCAATTATTTCTCAACCAAGCTGAGAGGTGTTGCTACTTCACCTTCCTTAATGAAAGGCAAAGCTCCTTCTGGAAGCCACAAGCATGCCTCCACTGATTACCTTGCAGGTACTCCGAGCACACAGTCTCCCTCATTAGTGCATTTTCCTGATTATAATTCTTCGGCATCTTGCCATTTAATGGGAATTGATCTTGGTGAACATAAATACATGTGGCAGTTTTGCCTAATTGGTTATATTGCTGGCAAATTCCCAAGATTTACATCCTTGACTAAATTTATTAGTAGTTCCTGAAAATGCAAAGCAAACTTTTCTATGCATGATTTCAGTTGGTTAATTTTTTCTTTTTCTCTTTTGAACTGGACATGTTTTGAGGTTATTTAGTGGAGGTCCGCCACTGATATTTGAACGTTATGTTGGAATACTTTGATTTCACAACCTTTAATATGGTAAAAATGTTGGTTTGGGTTTGTTTCCGTAACCTGCCTCTCAAATGTTGGTCTTCAATCTGTCTATTTAAGCTTGCAAGTGTGCTTGGGAAGCCCATTCACTATGATGAACCTACTACTTCCATGAATCGGCTTTCATACGCCAGAGTGCTTATAGAGGTTGGCCTACTAGTTGATCTGCCTACCTTTATAAATCTCGTCCTGCCCATTGGCTTGCCCTTATCTCAGCAGGTGATGTATGAATATCTACCTCGCTTTTGCAAGCAGTGCCGAGTTCTTGGACATACAAATTCCACATGCACCAAAGGTACTAGTCACAAGCGTAAGAAACACTCCTAAAAAGCTCCTTCCTGCTTTGGTTGTTCTAGTCCCTTTGCTGAAACTACTACTATTAAGAAACAACACCTACACAATAAAGAACCTTAGGGTAAGTCAGGAGTGGATCCCATATCTGCTGAAGTTACAGGGCTGTGGATGAGAGGACTACAACTTCTGGGCGTAAACAAAATTAGTTGAAGCATGGCTTGGAAATTCTGGTGGTAAACCCTCAACTTCTCCAAATGTTGTGCATGTATTTGATGACCCTCTTCATATTGTTGTCACATATGTGGAGCCTCTTAGAAGGCAATATTTAACTCGTAGTCGAGTTGCTGCTTCCACCAGCTTTGGCCAGCAAGGGCGACCGGATGGTGTAGGTCGTTGTCCAACCAACAGTTCATCTACGATTAACTCTAGGCATCAGAGCAGCAAAGATTCTACTACCTCCTCCTCTCTCTGATTTACTTTTTATTTATAATCGTGGATCTTTTATTTGGAGAGGGAGCCTATTCCCTTTGTTTTCTTAATATGTATCTCCTATGAATATTTATATTGGGATTATTATGCCTATTTGTTGGCTATGCTACTTTGTTGTGTTGCTGCCTTTTGCAGGCCTGTCTTTTTCAGTTGGTGCCATTCTTGTCTGCTTCTTTTTAGCCTTGTTGCTGAGGTTAGCTTGATGCAGTGTTGCTGGTTTCTCAGTGTTTTTGCTACCTATGGCCTTGTTGCGCTGGTTGTCTTTCACATGCTTCAACAATGCTTGTTGCCCTTCAGTTGTAGTTAGCCTATCTTTCAGCTTGTTAATGGTGCAATGTTCCTACCTGTTTGCTCCTGGGTTTGTAGTTTCCTAATGCAGTGTTGCTGGTCATTTGTGCTGGTGCATTGCCTGCTTGCTCCCTCAGTTGCTACTCTGCGCAGCGGTCCTAGTGGAGGTTGGTTGTGTTGTTCCTTTTGCTAGAATGGTTGAAGGCCCCCCGTGGAGCTGTTTTTGGTTGCTTTGGTTTTCTAGAGTTTGATTTGCTCTCTGGCTTGTTGTCTTGCTGGAGTCTCTTCCTGGCATTTTGTCTTCTCTGTGTTGCTGGCAATTAGTTGTGTTGGTGCATTACTTGCTTGCCTCCTTAGTTGCTACTATGGTTGCGTTGTGGTCCTAGTGGAGGTTGGTTATGGGGTTCGTTTTGCTGGAATGGTTGAAGGCCCCATTGGAACTGCTTTGGTTGTTGTGGTTTGTTGGAGTTGGCTTTGATCTCTAACTTTTGTGTTGCTGTTGTTTGCTTATTGTTTTTCTAGAGTCATTTCTCCTGGCATATTTGTTGTTTTGTTGCCTTTTTTGGTTGGTTTGAGTGGATGCTAGGTTCATGCTCACTAGCTAGGTTGAATATTTTCTATTTGGTTGTATTTTGGCACCTCTATGTTGTTTTGTGCTGCCTTGGTGGCTGTGTTCTCCATCACCTTTTACGTTAGGCATAATTTTCTGCTTGCTAGGTGTTAGGTGTTTGCTTTATGGCTTTGCATTTGTTCAAGGGAACTTGTTCCTTCTTTTTGTATATGCCTGTATATTTGATTTGCTTGTTTCCAACTATATTTCACTTGATCTATAAAATTCTTATATTTCATCAATAAAAAGAAGAAGAGTTTTTTGCTTAAACTCTTAAAGAATTATAATTGTTTGAAATATAGCAACTCTCTCTCAAAGTGTACATAACTTGTTTTTGCTCAATAGTAATTAGAATGTATGAAGATGTTTAAGTATAGTGAGTGTGAGAATTTATACTTATATGCAAGAATATAAAGGTTTTAACGCACAACTATGAGTATGATTTAAGATTGATTATTTGAATTTGTTTTTTGCTCTTAAAATAACTTGTATAATTTCTTTAATTAGACAATATATATATATATATATATATATATATTATATATATATATATATATTTCTAGCAAAAACTAGTCATTTTATAGCCATTATTGTTCCTTTGATAGCTAAAACAGTTGACTAGTTTAGATTGGTCAAGCCAATGGATCAACTAGTTCTTATAGATTCTCAGGTGTTCATCCTTAATGAACAAGCGATCAACTAGTTCACTTGGTATGGTCAAGTGATCGATCGATTCAACTTAAAATCTAGTTTTAAACTTGGTGAATCATGAACCAACTAAATACATATCAATCCTATTGTTGCGATGTCGTGGTCGCACAAATTAAATACCCTAGCTTCAAACACAACACACAAGATAATATAGAGCAAGCAAGGGGTCGATCCCACGAGGAAGATTTAGTTCAGATTTTTATGCTATACGTTATGCAATTTAGGGGGGTTGGATGTTATATAGGCTAAAGAAAAAAATAAAACAAAAAACTATCAAACAAAATTTAATAAGATCAGAAAATTATCAAGAGAACAAACCTTGGTCGCAATCACACATCCACCTATAGAAATCAGAACTGATCCTTGAAATGAAACTCCAGTTTATATTCTGAATTTTTATCTTTTCTTAACATTGGTTAATTAACGGATCCGCCGTATAACTAACCCTAACCAACAAATAATCACAATGTCCGCACTAATGATTTAATCCAATGGCAGCCTTAAGATCTAGATAAATTCATTAATCTTCACAACCAAGTTGTCTGCTTATGTTGCTTTGATCGAATGTTCTCCCTAAGATTAATAACATAGATCCGCTACAATTATTAAACTCAGTTGCTTCACAAGTTCATATACCACAACTCCGGTTTTGATATCAAACTTAGCAATAAATTGTCTACAATAATAACTTAGAGTCCGCTCTAGCAATTAAAATAAACAATCATAGGAAAAATAAGCATAGGAGAACAAAACATATTCATCATATAAACTGAAAAGAAAAGGTAAAATAGATCTCACAGTTCTTGAAATCCGAAGGTTTCCGTGTCCTTGCAACCAAGAAAATGAGTTTAGCCTTGCATGTTTATTGAACAACTAATCAAAAAGATGGAAGAATGCATGATTTAGGGTTTTTTAGAGTAGGGGGGCGTTTTTCTCCTCTTGGGTGGCTGCCCCCCTTCTCTTCTCTCATTCTTTTTATACGCTAGGAAACCCTAATCTCTATTTTACAAAATAGTCCTCCCTTAAGTAGACAATTTACATTTAAGTAGTTCAATAACTATTTTCCTAAAAAAGAAGAAATTACTTTGCATGAAATCTTCAAGCTTTGACTTAGAGGAGCTACATTGCTGAAATAAAAACTTGGATGTCGGTTTAGATGCTTCGGAACATAATCTGGACTCGTTTCTTCACGAAACCTGTTTGCTGGCAGAATTCAGTTGTCATCTTTGAAAAATCATATCTCCCTCATATGACATCGTTTTTGGCTGAAATTTGGAGCGTTTATATAACTTTGAGTCAGGAATCCAAAACAATTGAGTTTGCATCAATTGGACTTTTGTAGCTCTAGATATTCAAGTCGGACTGACCGAAGGTCAACACTGGCAGATTGCGAGATTTGACTTTGAAAGCTGCGATTTCCATGCTCTTCCTTATTTTATTGTCTTGCCTTAGATGTCCAGAAAGGTATGGATGTTAGATTTTTAATGCCACTGGAATCACTTCATTTCGACTTTTAGAGCTCACGTTCTACACAAAATATCGACTGAACGTCAAATCTGCAAATTACCTTCAATTTACTCCTTTTTGCATCTTTCATCCAAAAGTGCCTTCAAAACATAAAACAAAGAATATCAAGGCATTTTATATATAAAACATAGGCAAAACACTAGTTAAATGTGGGTGAAACTATCGAATAATATGGTTGCATCACCTATAATACATGTGATGTGAAATGTGTGAATTCATTTTAATTTGTTATATCAAGTAAGATATAAAAATTTACATTATAAGCACTAAAATGAATCCTTAAGAACTAAGTCTTCACTTGTTTTGTATCTTGGAGTTGTTGATTTACTTCTTCATTTAATTCTTTATGCTTGTTGACAATCTTTATATAAACTTGTTTAAACTTAAGATATAACATGTAAATTATAATTATTAATATGGGACTCAACATTCAATAATAAAAAAAAATGCTCCTTTATAAGTGTGGCATCATCATCATTCTTACATGAAAGCCTACTTAAGTGATTAGCAACTTGGTTCTCAACTCTTTTCTTGTCTTTGATTTCAAGATCAAATTCTTGCCAAAACAAGATCCATCTTATTAATCTAGACCTTAACTTCTTTTTTATGCAAAAGGTATTTAAGAGTTGCATGATCAGAAAACACAATAACTTTAGTTCCAATCAAGTATGATCATAACTTTTTCAAGTGCAAAAATGACAACAAAGAGTTCTTTCTTCGTTGTATGATAATTGCATTGAGTGTCATCAAATATATGTATTCCATAAGAGATAACATGTAAGTTTTGATCAAATTTTTGGCCTAACACAAATCCAACTGCAAAATCTCTTGTATCACACATAATCTCAAAAGATAGATCCTAATTTAGTGGCTACACAATGGGTGTCAAATTTAGTCCCTTCTTAAGCTCATTAAACATATACTTGTAAGCATCATCAAACATGAAATTCACATTGTTTGCTAACAATTTGCATAGGGCAATGCTATTTTAAAAAATTCCATTATAAATCTTTGATATAAACATGCATGTGTAAGAAAAGAATGAACTTCTCGCACACTTGCGAGATAAGACAAGGACAAGATAATATCTATTTTAGCTTTATCAACTTCCAAACCTCTAAAAAAACTACATGTCCTTAAACTATCCCTTGTTAAACCATAAAAATGACAATTTTCATAACTCAGAACAAGGTTAGTTTCCATGTATATTTTCAAAATAAGAGTCAATTTTTCAAGACACGCATCAAAAGAATTACCATAAACAGTGAATTTATCTACAAATAATTTATGAGTCTTTCTATATAGTCTAAGAATATATTGATCATGTATCTTAAAAAATTAGCGAGTGCATTGCATAGACCAAAATGCATTCTATATGTGAAAGTACCAAAGAGACAAGTAAAAGTGGTCTCTTCTTGATCTTTAGGTGCAAACCATTATATCCATTAAGAAAGCAATACCAACAATTACCTTAGTTTCTCAAGCATTTGATCCATGAAAGGTAAAGAAAAGTGATCCTTACATGTTGTTAAGTTTAGCTTGCGGTAATCAACACACATTCTCCACCTATATTTGACGTGTGTAGGGACAAGTTTGACATTTTTATTTTGCACGACAATAATCCATAACTTCTTACTAACTACATGAATTGGACTTACCTACTTGCTATCTAAAATAAGGTAGATTAGTCCATAATTCAAAAACTTTAAATTTCAACCTTCACCACCTCCATCATAGGTGGCTTCAAACACATTTGCATCTTCCTTGTTGGCTTTAAGTTCTCTTCCAAAAATATACAATGCATACAAGTGGAAGGGTTAATTCCTTTAATATCAATCAAGGTCCATCTAGTTGTAGTTTTATGGTA
Source organism: Populus alba (assembly GCF_005239225.2). NCBI lineage: Eukaryota > Viridiplantae > Streptophyta > Magnoliopsida > Malpighiales > Salicaceae > Populus > Populus alba. The sequence goes on along the minus strand of NC_133301.1, from coordinate 7,091,668 downwards.
AAGTCTCATTATTACCTAAATAGATATATTTTATGTGATCAAGTAAAGGTTTCAATTGAAGTTTGGGTGCTTGCAAAACAAAAGGTAAAAGTCTTATGCAGTATACAAGTAAATCATGAAAAACCTCATTATACATAAGTGGAATGGTTTGCAAAACTTGTAATGCCATAACTGAATCAACCAAATCATTATCAATAGCCAACCCTTCTTTTGTACAAGTCGAGCCTAAACTTTGGCTTATCGCCCTATTCAATTTATCATCACTATTGAAATCAAATATTTGTTGCATAACATAATCTATAAAATACAAGCATATTGGAGAATATACATCATAAGAAATCATATGGAATTGAAAGTATTAAATTTAACTATTTCACAATCAAACTCCGTAGTTAATGTTATTGCATGTACATCAATCTTAGTTCTAGATGTCTTAAGGAATGTTCTTCCAAAAAGAAATGGTGATGAATTAGGTGAGTTATCATCTTTTGTTTTCAAGTGTTCCACATATTACAACCACATAATGCAATCATTTTCAATCATTAGATCCATTCAAATACGCAAATCTGGTGCAGAAGTTAGTTAGCGAAAGTTGGTTCGTTAGTGACATAGATTCATCAGTGGATTGATTCACTAAAACACAAAATTGTCAATGAATTGATCGCTGGCGATAACAAAATTCGGCAGTGAAAAACTGATTCACCGCATACACCACAATTCGGTAGTGAGAACTGATTCGCTGCAGACACCATAATTCGACAGCGAGAACCCGATTCACTACAGACACCATAATTCAACAACGATAACCAATTTGATGTAGACACCATAATTTGAAAATCAAACTCGATTCACTGCAGACAACACAATTCGGTGGCCAAAACAGATTTGCCATAGAAAACACAATTCGACATTGAAACCTGATTTGTTGTTAACACCATAATTTGGCAGTGCATATGGTTTTCGACTGACACATAAATTGTTGATGAAAATTGAGTCTTTGCCGACTAAAAAATCATCAACGCAACTCCTGTCATTACCGATTCAAAAGTCGGCAAAGACGATGGAATCGTTTCTGGTTTCATTACTTCCTTTTAGCCAAGCGTAAGGCTTATGCAAGGCTTCTCTCTACTTATACTTCTCACCCGAGGTGGATATAGGGCTTACCGAATCATGTTCCCTTCATCATTCATCATCAATAACACAAACATCAACGCAATTTATTTAACAAGGTTTTCCCAACTCATTCCTTCCAATATTGGTATTTAGCATAACAACTACATAAATTCATGCATTCTCACTTGCATTATGACAATGTACCAATACAATTCACAAACACATGCTCAATTTCTTGATTCACAACCACACATATCCATTCAACACATCAATTAACTAGAGAAATTCTTATTTTAGCTACAACACGTCTCTCAAGGTTTATTAACAACACAAATTCATATTTAACATTAAGTCAACACATTTACATATAATTTCAGTGACTCAATATACATAAATTTCATCATTAACTCATGTATGTATTCTATTTTTGGTTCAAGTATGTTTGTACAGTTCTAACATGATCATCATTTATGCACTTTGTCACTTGAGTTCATAATTTGTACAGCCCTTACTATGGTTGGTCCTCTTTCTAGGTTTGTATATTCAAAATCATCCATTTCCCTTATTGAATTTTCAGGAGTGAGGTCACCCTTTTCAACCCCATTTTTGTCCCTCCTTTTAGCTTAGTTATTTCCTTAACAGTTGATGTAAAATTCCTGGGCCATGCAACCATAGTTTCTTCTTCCTTTTGGTTTCAAGGCCTTAAGAACAAGTAGAGAAAGACATGGTTCATACCTCATGGATGTAGTAGTTTTGGGAAGGGTTTGACAATATTTCTCCTTTTCTGCTCTCAATTTGCTTCTTCCTCTTCCTCTTTTAAGGTTTCTCCTTCTCCTTTAGTTTCCCACTAGTTTTAGGCCTCTAATCCCTTCATGTTTGCAACTGTTTAACCTCCTCTCAAGCTCTCTATTCTCATTCTTACACCTAAGGAGGCACGTGCAACAGGGTTTGTTGAGCTCTCTTTAGGAAGGAGGAAAGGGGCAAAAACATGTAGCTCGTTTTGGGAAGAGGAAAGGGGGCAAGAGCATGCAACTCTCTCTCTTCTTGCATTTATACCCCCTCTTAAACGAGGTAGGGTGGACCACGCTCAATTTTTTACAGTAGTTCTGAAGGTCGTTTTCATTGTAGTAGCTATGGAATCACTTATTGGTGAAGATGAGGTTTGGTCATGCTAGGTCAGAGTAATGGCTTAAAAGGGCCATAACTTTTGAACTGATAGTTGGATCACGATCAAATATTTACAAGAGTTACTAGAGTTTGATTTCCTTAAAGAAGCTATGGAATCTCTAAATAGTGACGAGGAGGTCTGGTCGTGCCAGACTGGAATTATAGCTCAAAAGAGCCATAACTTTTGATTCGACCGTTTGATCGTGCCTAAATTTTTATAGGAGTTTCTGAAGGCTGTTATCCTTGGAGTTGTTATGGACTTGCTAATCTGTGAAGAGGAGGTTTGGTCATGCCAGGTTAGAGTAAGATCTTAAAGGCCACAACTTTTGATTCAACTGTTGGATCACACTTAAATTTTTATAAGAGTTCCGAAGGCTATTTTCATTGAAACAAAAATGGACTCGTTACTTGGTGAAGAGGAGGTTTATTAGCGCCGAACCAGAATAATAGCTCAAAAGGGTCATAAACTTTTATTCAAAATTGGATCATGCTAAATTTTTTACAGGAGTTTTTGTAGGCCATTTTCATTGCAGTACCTATGGAATCGCTAATTGGTGAAGAGGAGGTCTGGTCGCGCCAAGTGAAAGTAACGGCTTAAAAGGGCCATAACTTTTGATCCAACAATTGGATTGCACTCAAATTTTTACAAGAGTTTCTAGAGGCTATTTTTGCTTGTAGTTTCTATGTAATCGCTACACAATGAAGAGGAGGTGTAGTCACCCCAGGTCAGAGTAACAACTCAAAAGGGCCAGAACTGTTGATCCAACCATTAGACTGAGCTCAAATGCTTATAGGAGTTTTTGGAGGCTGCTTTCATTTTTATAGTTGGTAAGAAGAAGGTCTGCTAGCGTCGGACCAGAATAACAGCTAAAAAAAGCCATAACCTTTTCAACGCTGGATCACGCTTAAATTTTTACAGGAGTTTTAAGAGGCCGTTTTCATTGCAGTAGGTATGGCATTGCTAATTGGTGAAGAGGAGGTCTGGTTGAGCTAGGTCAAAGTAACAAATCAAAAGGACCATAACTTTTGATCTTATCGTTGGATCAGGCTTAAATTTTTACAGGAGTTTCCAGAGGCTATGTCCCTTTGAAAAGATATGGAATCACTACATAGTGAAAGAGGAGGTCTGGTTGCCCCACACCTTAACAAGAAATCAAAACAGCTACAACTTTTTATCTGATAGTTGAATTACGCTCAAATTTTTAGAGTAGTTTCTAGAGGCCATTTCCTTGGACTAGTTATAGAATCGCTACTCTATGAAGAGGAGGTCTGGTTGCGCTAAGTCACAGTAACGACTCAAAAGGGCCATAACTTTTGATTCGGTCGTTGGATCACGCTCAAATGTTTATAGGGGTTTCCGGAGGCCATTTTCATTGTAATAGCCATGGAATCGTCAATTGATGAATGAGGTCTTGTCACACCAGGTTAGAGTAACGGTTCAAAAGGCCATAACCTTTGATCCAATGTTGGATCGTGCTCAAATTTTTACAGGAGTTTTTGAAGGCTGTTTTCATTATAATAGCTATGGCATTGCTAATCAGTGAAGAGGAGGTCTGGTCACACCAGGTCAGAGTAACAACTCAAAAGGGCCATAACTTTTGAGTCATAGTGGGATTGCGCTTAAATTTTTATAGGAGTTTTTAGAGGCCGGTTCCATGGAGTTGTTATGGACTCGCAAATCTGTAAAGAAGTCGTCTGGTTGCCCCACGTCAGAGTAATGGCTTAAAATGACAATAACTTTTTATCCGACTGCTGGATCACACTCAAATTTTTACAGGAGTTTCTAGAGGTTGTTTTCATTGCAGTAGCTATGGAATTGTTAATTGGTGAAGAGGAGGTCTAGTTGCGCCAGGTAGAGTAACGTCTTAAAAGAACCATAACTTTTGATCTAACCATTGGATCACGCTCAAATGTTTACAGGAGTTTTTGAAGGTCGTTTCACTTAGATAAGTTATGGAATTTCTACTTAGTGAAGATGAGGTTTGGTTGCCCTAAACCTGAATAACAACTTAAATGGGCCATAACTTTTGATCTGATCGTGGAATCCTGTTAAAAGTTTTACAATAGTTTCTAGAGGTTGTTTTCCTTAGAGATACAAGTTAACTAAGTAAAGGAAAGGAAATGAAAAGCATAAACAAGATATTAATGAAAGCAAAACTTAAAAATTATAAAAAAAAATATAAAGAGAGAAATAAAGAGCATGATCTTGATTTGAACAACCAAGCCTCTAAATGCATGACAAATGCCTCTTTTTATAGGCCAAAATTTGGAACTATTGATTTGATGACTAATTGTTGAGTGGGTGGCCAACTCTTGACTTGGTGAAAATCCTTATCTTCTTGTCTGAATAAAACATCATTCTTAGCATCAGAACTGGATCCACCTGTACTTATGAAATTTTCTTAGCTTTCTAGAAAAAAACAATTGAGGTCATTTGGACTTCTAGAACTCGAGATATAGGCTGAACACTGAACAGTGTCTGGACTGCAGGACATATTCAGACTTCTCTATTGTTGCTATAATTTGGACTTGAAAATGGCCTTCTTAGATCTTGGCCTCCACATGAAAGTTGTAGGCCTATGTCTTACCAAATTTGTCCTAAAATTTGAGATCATTTGGACATCTAGAACTCGAGATATGACCCAATTACCGAACAGTGTTCCAATTTGGACTACACCAACATCTCTTTTCTAAGTTTGGCCCTCTCTTTGTCCTTTCAATTTCAATACTTAAACTCATCAATCAATCCTTTCATTAATGTGATAGGCTTGCATTTAAGATGAACATTTATCATAAATTAAAGGCAATATTATTAGGTATGTTATTATAAAACATGTTTTAGTTAAGGAGTTATTGATACTTCAAGTGCAAAATGATGATATAAAACCTTGATAAAATGCACTTTTGAGTACTAATCAGTTGCCCCAAACCTGAACAGCTTAAAAAGTCTATACCTTTTGATCCGACTATTGGATCACGATCAAACTTTTACAGGAGTTTCTGGAGGCTATTTTAATTCCAGTAGCTATGGAATTGCAAATCGGTGAAGGGGAGGTCTGGTCGCGCTAGGTCAAAGTAACAACTTAAAAGGGCCATAACTTTTGATCCGACTGTTAGACAATGCTCAAATTTTTACAGGCGTTTACGGAGGCCATTTTTGCTTATACTTGCTATGGAATCATGATTAGTACTTAAAAGTGTATTTTTATCAAGGTTTTATATCATCATTTTGCACTTGAAGTATCAATAACTCCTTAACTAAAGCATGTTTTATAATAACATACCTAATAATATAAGATGCCTTTGATTTATGGTAAATGTTCATCTTAAATGCAATCCTATCACATACATGAAAGGATTGATTGATGAGTTTAAGTACAGAAATTGAAAGGACAAAGAGATGGCCAAACTTTGAAAAGAGATGTTGGTGTAGTCCAAACTAAAACACTGTTCGGTAATTGGGTCATATCTGGAGTTGTAGATCTTGGATTTAGGTATGCTTTATATGGATGGTAAGGTAAGATAGGTTGGAAATTCACATTAAGCATGATAATTTGGTGATATCTCTATACATAGTCAAAATTCACAGGTTTAGTGATTAATACTTAAAAGTGCATGTTTATCAAAGTTTTATATCATCATTTTGCACTTGAAGTATCAATAACTCCTTAACTAAAGCATGTTTTATAATAACAAGTTTGATACTATAAGATACCGTAATTTATGGTAAATGCTCATCTTAAATGCAGGCCTATCACATAAATAAAAGGATTTATTGATGAGTTTAAGTATTGAAAGTGAAAGGACAAAGAGATGGCCAAACTTAGAAAAGAGATGCTGGTGCAGTCCAAACCGGAACATTGCTCGGTAATTGGATCATATCTGGAGCTCTAGATCTCGGATTTAGGTCCATTTTATATGTATGGAAAGGTAAGACAAAGGCCTACAACTTTCATGCGGAGCCCAAGATTTAAAAAGGTTGTTTTGAAGTCCAAACTGAAAGAACAACGAAGAAGTCCGAAGCTGTCCTGCAGCCCAGACACTATTTAGTGTTCAACCCATATCTTGAGTTCTAGAAGTCCAAATGACCTCATCTTTTTTTTTGTTGGAAAGCTGAGACAATTTCCTAGAACATTCTTGAGGATTCTGGGCAAATTATGATGTTAGCAATGATGTCTTGTTCATACAAGAAGATAAGGATTGTCACCAAGTCAAGATGTGGCCACCCACTCATCAATTAATTAACAAATCAATAGTTCCAAATTTTAGCCTATAAAAGGAGGCACTTACCATGTATTGAGGCATCTTGGTTTTTAGATCAAGATCATGCTCTTGCTTTCTCTCTTTGTATTGCTTATATTTTGCTTTCATTAATATCAAGTTTATGCACTTCATTTCCTTTCCTTTACTTAGTTAACTTCTTTCTGATTTATGTTCTTATCTTGTTCATTTATGTTTCTTTCTTTCATTATGTTTAGCTAAGTTAATTATGTCAAGGTGAAAAGGGTACACTAATGGTGTAAGAATAAGTATAATATAAACTTAACATGGACCTTAACGTTGGATACTAACATGTTTTATATTTGTTATCTTGTTTACTTTTAATACTTTGCTTGTTAAATGGTTAATCTAGATTTATGTTGTATAACACTTGGTACAACAAATACTTGGCACTTTCATAGCCCATACTGTATGGTATAACTGACACCTGAGCTATGAAAGGAACTTGATTTGTTGTTAACATAAGTTATAATCATGAATGCCTGCCAACATTTACAAGTATCAGCTTTATTCGAGTAAGATAACTAATGTAATCATGTTAACAATTTATAATCTGATTGGAACCTCCTTTATGTGTGGTTTCCAATTGAGTAATAAGAGTTTATACTATACTTGTTTGAAGTACCATTAGTGGATCCTCTAACCTTGACATTTATTGTTTAATCCTTACATTAATCTTTCAACTCAAAGTTCTCATTAATTTCTTCCTTCTCTTCTTTATTATTATTGTTGTTGTTGTTATTATTATTATTATTATAATCTGTTCATAAACTCAGTATATAGGCTAGAAACCTGTGACCCGATCTTTTAGATCATTCTCAGGTATAACAACGCCACGTACTGAGTATTATTATTATTATTACTATTACTAGTACTACTTTTGTTATTATTATCGTTATTATTGTTATTGTTGCGTTGTTATTTATAATTTATACAATTAACCTCTCTGTGGTTCGACCCCGGTCTTGCCTGGTTATTTATTACTTCGACACTCCTGCACTTGGGAGAAGACATCAAGCTGTTGGTTGTGTCATTTAGCTAGGTCTCCTCCATCCATTCTAGCCAACTTAAGAGCTCCTCCTGAGAATGTCCTCTTTACTACATAAGGACCCTCATAATTTGGTGCCCATTTGCTTTGATCTTCTCCTAGTAAAGACAATATTTTCTTCAACACTATATCCCCTTCTTGAAACAAACGTGGTCTAACCTTCTTATCTTATGCCTTAGCCATTCATTTATGGTAAAGTTGATGATGACATATTGCAGCTATCCTTTTTTCACTGATCAGGTTTAGTCATTCATATCTCACTTTGGCCCACGCAGCCTCTTCTAATTCAGAATCCATCAATACTCTTAATGATGGAATCTCCACTTCCAAAGGCATCACCGCGTTCATACCGTACACCAGAGAATATGGGGTAGTCCCCGTCGAGGTCCTAACTGTAGTCTATCTCTCTCTTTTTATTTATTTATTTTGAAAAAGCATGTGTATGTACAGGTAGTTGTGATTGTGGCTCACATTTTCCCTTGGTTTTACATCCAAGAACGGCTTAAATGCCCTCTATGGGTCAGGGATAAGCTTCTCATCCAGTTTTCTAAAAAACTGGCATGCATGGTCTTTTTTAGTCAGATCCCCAAGAAAAATTTGAGCATGTTCTTTATGGAATTATGGCCATAAATCATGAATTGCATGATGCACATCTCCACTAGGATGCATCTCAAGAGTCAACAGAAGATTATCTAAAGACCCCTTACTCAGGCCATCCTTAATGAATTGTATTTTATCTTCACGGTTTACAAATAGCATTTCTAAAGAATGACATGTCACATTACAAGTCCATCTGGCACATCTGTGATAGACTTTCAGTTTTTTGCATGATATTTCTTTGCAAAAGTGCTTTTACCTGTTCCAAGCATGTGTGAAATGAAAGAATTGGAGGACTCAGCTGATAATCAGACCTTTACTTCAATTAGCCAATGAATATCTTCAAGAATTCCATGATTCATCAACAACCTCAATCTTGCACACCTACAATCTTGCACACCTAGCACGGTAAATTTTTGCAATCGCATTTGGAGGCAAAACGAGAAAATACTTTTTTAAATTTTCAAGAGTTGTGTCCATTTTCAAATGAAAATTGGAGAAGAGATTCAAAGAAGGGAGAAAGAGCATAATGGCTCAAAAGGGCCATAAATTTTGATCCAACCGTTAGATCGGGCTTAAATTTTTACAAGAGTTTCCGGAGGTTGTTTTCCTTAGATGAGCTATGGAATTGCTTCTTGGAGAGGGTGAGGCGTGGTTGCGCCAAATCGAAATAACAACTTAAATGGCCATAACTTTTGACACGACCATTGGATAGCTTTCAAATTTTTACAAGAGTTTTAGAGCCTGGTTTTCTTGGAGTTGCAATAGATTCAATACTCGTTAAAGCGGAGGTGTGGTCGCGTCAGACCTGAATAACAACTGAAAAGGGCCATAACCTTTTATTTGATCGTTGGATCATGCGCAAATTGTTACAGGAGTTTCCGGGGGTCATTTTCCTTGTAGTACCATTGAAATTGCTACTCGTTGATCCGGAGATCTGGTCATGCCAGACCTGAAAAACAAATCAAAAGGCCATAACTTTTGATCCAAACATTGGATTGCTTGGAGGACTTAGATAATCCTTTCTCTTTGAAGTGGAGGTGTGGTTTCACCACACCAGAATAACAGCTTAAAAGGGCCATAACTCTTGATCCAACCATTGGATCCTGCTGAAAGTTTTAGAGGAGTTTCTAGAGGCTGTTTTCGTTGGGGGACCTATGGAATCGCTACTCGTTGAAGAAGAGGATTGGTTGCGCCAGCCTTAATAAAGGATGAAAAGGGCCATAATTTTTTTATCCGACCGTTGGATCGCACTCAAGTTGTTCCAGGGTTTCTGGAGGTTGTTGTCCTTGGAGCAGCTATGGAATCACTACTTGGTGAAGATGAGGTGTGGTCACCCAAGACCGAAATAACATCTCAGAAGGGCCAAAACTTTTTATGCGACCGTTGGATCGTGCTCAAATATTTATAGGAGTTCTAGGAGGTCATTTTCCTGGGAGGATTGATGAAATCCCTACTCGTTGAAGAGGAGGTGTGGTCCCGCCACACCTGAATAACAACTCAAAAGGGCCATAACTTTTTGAGACGACTGTTGGATCGTGCTGAAATTTTTACAGGAAATTCCAGAGGCTGTTTTCCTTGGAGTACGATGGAATTGCTACTAGTAAAGATGAGGTGTGGATGCACCAGACTGGAAGAACAACTCAAAAGGGCGATAAATTTTGATCCTACTTTTGGATCGCGCTTAAATTTTTACGTGAATTTCCGGAGGTCGTTTTCCTTGTAGTACTTATAAAATCACTACTCGTTGAAGTGGATGTCTGGTTAAACCATGTAAATCTCGAGAAAAAAAAATGAAGGCTGGATTAAATTAAAGGAAATAAACTAAACTAAAAGGAAGTGGGAGTAAAACGAATACACTTAAAGAAAATGGGGCCTAAATGCAAATAAAAATAATTATAGAGCATAAGTACTCCTCTTCTCATCAAAAATAGATCTGCAGATAACATAAAGAAAGAAAAAAGGGAGTTTTTATATTCATTTTTACAAATCAAGAGAGAAACACCAAAATTTCAAAAACCCATCCAAGATTAAGGGTTATAGGTATAATAAACACTGGTGGGAAAAGGGATTAACAAGAAAAATTAAATAAGAAGAGAAGAGGGGAGGGCCGACTGTCATTAGAAAGAAAAGGAAGGATCAAAACCTTGATTCGTACCCGGTAAGGTATTCTAAACTTGCTCTTATGAGTCATTTCAAGTCAATTATGAATTGATGCATGTACGTTAATTTATAGATTTGAGTTCTTAGACTTGAATTGAGGAAAAAGTATGAGTTGCTAAATTTAAAGAACTTCATGTGTTGTATGTAAATGGAAAGGTTGAGGAATCTGGACAGTTTCGTGTCTTGACTTTCAGAGAGATTTCGGGTAGGAGGATGAAGGAATTAGGATCAGGTTCCTCATAAAAATTGTAGTTTTGGATGTTGGCTAAGTAATGAAATTGGTCTTGCTCAATTGGGAGTTATAGAACTCTAACTATGGGTCACCAACCAAGACTGGGTCATGACAGACCTTATAGGGTAGTAGGTCTAGTTTGTTGATGAGAAATTTGGACTGTCTTAGAGGTAGAACTAGGTTCTCCTTTCTTCAGAGAACTTGTAGCCTCATGTCTTAGTTTTCCAACAAGACTAATCTTGCTTGAATCGAAGTTCTATAACTCTAGATATAGTTAAAAATCTGAGGAGTGGTCGGAGAGTAACAGTTGGATAGTAAAGTTAAAAAATGAGACATTAACAGTTCAATGTCTAGATAATAACACTTTAAAAACGAGATAGTAACAGTTCAAAAATGAGACAGTAACAGTTTAATGTCTAGACAGTAACACTTTAAAAACGAGGCAGTAACAGTTAAAAAATGAGACAATAACAATGAAGATAAGGGGTGGTCATGCAAGACCAGAACAACAGCTCAAAAGGGCCATAACTTTGGATCCGAGCGTTTGATCGAGCTCAAATGTTTACAAAAGTTTTTGGAGGCCGTTTTCCATGGAGTACCTATGGAATCGCTACTTGGTGAATATGAGGGGTGGTCGCGCAAGACCGGATGATGGCGATTACTTTTTATCAAGTCGTTTGATGGCGATCAAATTTTTACAAGAGTTCTCAGAGGCCGTTTTCTGTGGAGTACCTATGTAATAGCTAGTTGGTGAAGATGAGGGGTGGTGGCGTAAGAATAGAAAAAAGGCTCAAGAGGATCATAACTTTTGATCCGATCGTTTGATCACGCTTAAATTTTTAGAACAGTTTCTGGAGGCTGTTTTCTTTAGAAAACCTATGGAATAATTAGCCATTGAAGGGGAAGTCTTTTCGAGCCAGACTTGAATAACAGCTAAAAAAGGGCCATTACTTTTTATCAAGTAGTTTGATGGCGCTTAAATTTTTAGAATATTTTCCGGAGGCTGTTTTCCTTGTAGAACCTATAATACTTACTCATTGAATCGAAAGTCTTGTCATGCCAGACCTAAATAACAATTCAAAAGGCCATAACTTTTTTATCCGACCGTTTGATCGCACTCTAATTTTTACAAAAGTTTTTGGATGCCGTTTCCCGTGGAGTATTAATGGAATAACTACTTTGTGAAGATGAGGGGTGGTCGCATAAGACTAGAATAACAAATCAAAAGGGCCATAACTATTGATCTGACTTTTTGATCGCGCTCAAATTTTTTTAAGAGTTTTGAGAGGATGTTTTCCATGGAGTATCTATGGAATCACTACTTGGTGAAGATGAGATGTGGTCATACAAGACTGGAACAACAACTCAAAAGGGCCATAACTCTCGATACGATTGTTTGATGACACTTGAATTTTTTCATGAGTTTCTAGATGGGTGTTTTCCATGGAGTAGCTACGGAATCGTTACTTGGTAGAAGATAAGGGGTGGTTGCGCAAAAGCAGAAAAACAGGTAAAATGGGCCATAACTTATGATCCGACTGCTCGATCGCGCTCAAATTTTTACAGGAAGTTCTGGATGCTGTTTTTCATAGAGTACCTATGGAATTGCTACAATGTGAAGATTAGGGGTATTATGTAAGATTATATCAGCAGCTCAAAAGGGCCATAACTTTTGATTCAACCGTTTGATCATGCTTCAATTTTTACTGGAGTTTCCGAAGGCTGTTTTCTATAGAGTACCTATGGAATCACTACTTGGAGAAGATGAGGGGTGGTCACACAAAACTAGAAGAACAACTCAAAAGGGCTATAACTTTTAATCCGACCGTTTGATCACACTCAAATTTTTACTAGAGTTTCCAGAGGCTATTTTTCGCGGAGTGCCTATGGAATTGCTACTTGGTGAAGATGAGGCATGGTCTCGCAAGACTAGAAGAACATCTTAAAAGGGCCATAACTTTTGATTCAACTGTTTCATCGCGCTCAAATTTTTACAAGAGTTTCTGGAGGACGTTTTCCTTGGAGAACCTATGGAATACTTACTCATTGAATCAGAAGTCTTGTCGTGTCAAACCTCAATAACAGTTCAAAATAGCCATAACATTTTATCCGACCGTTTGATCGCACTCTAATTTTCACAAAAGTTTCCAGAGGCCATTTCCCGTGGAGTATTAATCGAATAACTACTTTGTGAAGATGAGGGTGGTCGCGTAAGACCAGAATAGCAACTCAAAAGGGCCATAACTGTTGATCTGACTATTTGACCGTGCTCAAATTTTTACAAGAGTTTCAAGAGGCTGTTTTCCATTGAGCATCTGATTAGTACTTAAAAGTGCATGTTTATCAAGGTTTTATATCATCATTTTGCACTTGAAGTATCAATAACTCCTTAACTAAAGCATGTTTTATAATAACAAGTTTGATACTATAAGATACCGTAATTTATGGTAAATGCTCATATTAAATGCAGGCCTATCACATAAATAAAAGGATTGAATGATGAGTTTAAGTATTGAAAGTGAAAGGACAAAGAGATGGTCAAACTTAGAAAAGAGATGCTGGTGCAGTCCAAACCGGAACATTGCTCGGTAATTGGATCATATCTAGAGCTCTAGATCTCGGATTTAGGTCCATTTTATATGGATGGAAAGGTAAGACAAAGGCCTACAACTTTCATGTGGAGCCCAAATTTAAAAAGGTCATTTTGAAGTCCAAATTGAAGGAATAACGAAGAAGTCCGAAGCTGTCTTGCAGCCCAGACACTATTTAGCGTTCAGCCCATATCTTAAGTTCTAGAAGTCCAAATGACCTCATCTTTTTTTTGTTGGAAAGCTGAGACAATTTCCTAGAACATTCTTGAGGATTTTGGGCAAATTATGATTTTAGAAATGATGTCTTGTTCAGACAAGAAATAAGGATTGTCACCAAGTCAAGATGTGGCCACCCACTCATCAATTAGTCAACAAATCAATAGTTCTAAATTTTGGCCTATAAAAGGAGGCACTTACCATGTATTGAGGCATCTTGGTTTCCAGATCAAGATCATGCTCTTGCTTTCTCTCTTTGTATTGCTTATGTTTTGCTTTCATTAATATCAAGTTTATGCACTTCATTTCCTTTCCTTTACTTAGTTAACTTCTTTCTCATTTATGTTCTTATCTTGTTCATTTATGTTTCTTTTTTTCATTACATTTAGCTAAGTTAGTTATGTCAAGGTGAAAAGGGTACACTAATGGTGTAAGAATAAGTATAATATAAACTTAACATGGACCTTAACGTTGGATACTAACATGTTTTATATTTGTTATCTTGTTCACTTTTAATACTTTGCTTGTTAAATGGTTAATCTACATTTATGTTGTATAACACTTGGTACAACAAATACTTGGCACTTTCATAGCCCATAATGTATGCTATAACCGACACCTGAGCTATGAAAGGAACTTGATTTGTTGTTAACATAAGTTATAATCATGAATGCCTGCCAACATTTACAAGTATTAGCTTTATTCGAATAAGATAACTAATGTAATCATGTTAACAATTTATAATCTGATTGGAACCTCCTTTATGTGTGGTTTCCAATTGAGTAATAAGAGTTTATATTATACTTGTTTGAAGTACTATTAGTGGATCCTCTAACCTTGGCATTTATTTTCATCATTGTTTAATCCTTACATCAATTTTACATCTCAAAGCTCTCTTTATTATTACTGTTACTATTATTAATATTAGTACTACTACTACTATTATTATTACTATTATAATTATTATTAGTATTACTACTAATTGTTATTATTATTATTATTACCATTACTATTATTGTTATTATTGTTGATATTGTTGTTGTATTGTTATTTATAATTTATACAATTAACCTCTCTATGGTTCGACCCTGATCTTGCCGGGTTATTTATTACTTCGACACTCCTGCACTTGGGAGAAGACATCAAGCTTTTGGTCGTGTCAAGTTTTTGGCGCCGTTGCCGGAGAGGTAAATTCTTGTATAAATTATAATATTTATTTTCATTTTCTCTTTTCACTTTTCATTTTTTCTAACTCTTGTTTCTTTTGTTTTGTTTTGTTTTGTTTCTTTTTCTTCTCTTTTCTTTTCTTCGTTTATTCTCCTTTTACACGTGCATGAGAGTTTGGTCATGTACATTAAGTGGTAGACTTTGTAGGGTATCCTCATCATTTTCAGAAAATATGGCTGAAGAAGATAATCAAGTGCACCTTCATGCATAGTTTTCCCTCCTGATGCATCTCATTTTAATTTTAAGCCAGACATTATTCAACTTTTACCTTCTTTTCATGGCTTAGACCTAGAAAATCCATATTTGCATTTAAGGGAATTTAAGGAGGTTTGTAATACCTATAATGAATCAAATTGTAGCATGAGCACCATTAGATTAAAGCTTTTTCCTTTTTCATTAAAAGATAAAGCTAAAACATGGCTACAAAATTTGAGACCAGGATCTATTCGTGCTTGGGATGAAATGCAACAACAATTTTTAAAGAAGTTTTTTCCATCTCACAGAACAAACTCTTTCAAAAGACAAATCATCACTTTCACTCAAAAGCCAGGAGAAACATTTTACCAATGTTGGGATAGGTATCGAGACTTGCTTAACAGTTGCCCTCATCATGGCTTTGAAACATGGAGATTGGTTTCACATTTTTATAAAGGTTTAACACCTAGAGATAGGCAAATGGTTGAATTGATGTGTAATTGAACTTTCAAAGATAAAGACCCTAATGAAGCAATGGAGTACCTGGACTTGTTAGCCGAAAATGCTCAAAATTGGGACACCACAGGTACTTATGGGGCACCAAGTAAAACTCAACCTCATACATCTAGTGGAGGTATGCACAACCTTAGGGAAGATCATGACCTCCAAGCCAAGTTTGCATCTTTAGCTAAAAAAGTCGAAGCACTTGAATTGAAGAAGAGTGGTCAATTAAAATCTGTTCAAGACATTGTGTGTCAAATCTGTGAAACCAAGGAACACTCAACAAATGATTGTCCAACTTTGCCTTGTTTTAGGGAATGCCTCCATGAACAAACCCATGCTCTAAATAGTTTCCAAAGGCCCAACCATAACCCATACTCATAAACGTATAACCCTGGTTGGAGAAATCACCCAAATTTCAATTGGAAGAGTGATAGCAATAATACACAAACTTCACAGCCACTGTTTCAAGCACACCATAATTTCCAAAATTCTCATGGATATGCACCTCCTTATGCTCCACCTCCTAGAAGAAATCTTGAGAAAACATTGCATGCATTCATTGAAAAGCAGGAGACAATCAACACTCAACTTGCTCAAAGCATGACAGATTTTAAACATGCTCTTGCAAAATTGACATCTACTCTCAGTTTCCAAGAGAAAGGTAAGTTTCCACCTCAACCATAACAAAATCCAAAGGGACAATACAATGCAAATGCAAGTAGTTCCGGAAGCCAACACATGAATCAAGTCAAATCAGTCATCACTCTTCGTAGTGGTAAGGTTATTGAAAAACCAATTCTTGAACCTTGTGAGAAAGATGATGAGTCTATCTCTGAGGGTAAGGAAGGGGTTGAACCTGAACATTGCAAAGAAAAGACTGATTCCCCGCTAGAATTTCCATTTCCTCATGCCATGACCAAACAAAGGAAAGTCTATCACAACTCTGAAATCTTTGAAACTTTTAAATAGGTAAGGATCAATATACCTTTGTTGGATGCTATTAAACAGGTTCCTTCTTATGCTAAATTTTTGAAAGATCTGTGCACTGTGAAGAGAAAACTGAATGTGAAAAAGAAAGCCTTTTTAGCCGAACAAGTAAGTGCCATTCTTCAGAACAATAATGCTTTGAAATATAAAGACCCTGGTTGTCCTACAATTTCTTGCTTTATTGGAGAACATAAAATTGAAAGAGCCCTACTTGATCTTGGAGCTAGTGTGAATTTACTTTCATATTCAGTCTTTCAAAGTCTCAATCTAGGTGAGTTAAAACCAACTTCTGTAACTCTTTTACTTGCTGATAGATCTGTAAAAGTGCCTAGAGGAATAGTTTAGGATGTGTTAGTACAAGTGGATAAATTCATTTACCCTGTAGATTTTATTGTCTTGGATACACAACCTGTTGAAGCATGTAATTCAATTCCTGTAATTTTAGGACGTCCATTTCTTGCCACTTCTAATGCATTGATTAATTGTAGGAATGGACTGATGAAGCTATCATTTGGAAACATGACATTAGAGATGAATATTTTCAACATTTACAAGCAACCTGGAGATGATAATGATTTACAGGAAGTGGACTTTATTGAAAAATTAGTTCATGATCAATTTCAAACCACTTCCAATGAAACTGAGATTGATGAATCTAATGATTTGCAAATGGTCTACTTTTAGGAAGAATCAAAGGCATGCAATTGGAGACCACAGATTGAAGAATTGCCACCACGATCAATTGAGTCCATACCTTTAAGTGTTCAACCACCAAAACCTGAATTGAAGCCATTACCATTTAATCTCATATACTCATTTTTGGGAGAAAATGAAACTTTTCCGGTAATAATCTCTTCTAAACTTAATGCACATCAAGAAGGTAAGTTATTACAAACTCTGAAAATGCACAAAAATGCATTAGGATGGACCATAGCTGACATAAAAGGAATTAGCCCTTTGATTTGCACACATAAGATTTATTTGGAGGAAAATGCTAAACCGTCTAGAGAAATGCAACGAAGGCTTAATCCTAATATGAAAGAAGTAGTGAAAAATGAAGTCATTAAGCTTCTAGATAATGAAATCATTTATCCTATTCAAATGGGTAAGTCCTACACAAGTTGTACCCAAAAAGTCTGGAGTCATTGTGATAACAAATGAGAAAAATGAGTTAATTCCAACTAGGACTGTTACTCGTTGGCGCATGTGCATTGACTATAGGAAACTTAATTTTATGACTAGAAAAGATCATTTCCCTTTACCTTTCATGGATCAAATCCTAGAAAGAGTTGCAGGTCATGAATTTTATTGTTTCCTAGATGGCTATTCAGGTTACAATCAAATTAAAATTGCATTGGAAGATCAAGAGAAGACTACTTTCACATGTCCATTTGGTACTTTTGCATATCGAAGAATGCCTTTTGGATTATGTAATGCACCAATCACGTTTCAAAGATGCATGCTTAGCATATTCAGTGATATGGTTGAACATTCTCTTGAGATTTTTATGGATGATTTTTTTTGTTTTTGGTGATTCATTTGATGATTGTTTGACTAACTTAGAAAAGGTTTTGAGTAGGTGTGAAGAGAAGAATCTTGTACTGAATTGGGAAAAATATCACTTTATGGTAACAAACGGCATTGTACTTGGTCACATTGTTTCATCGAAAGGAATTGAGGTTGACAAATCTAAAATCGAGTTAATTGCCAACTTACCAACACCAAAATCTGTTAAAGATGTTAGATTATTCTTAGGACATGTTGGTTTTTACAGAAGGTTCATTAAAGATTTTAGTGTAATATCTAAGCCCTTGAGTAACCTTCTAACAAAAGATAATATTTTTGAATGGACTAAACATTGTGAAGAAGCCTTTGTCAAACTTAAAAACTTGCTCACTTCTGCTCCTGTTATTCAACCTCCTGATTGGTCATTACCTTTTGAAATAATGTGTGACGCTAGTGATTATGCCATGGGTGCTGTCTTGGGACAAAGAAAAGATAAGAAACCTTATGTGATTTACTATGCAAGTAAAAATGGGTGCTGTCTTGGGACAAAGAAAAGATAAGAAACCTTATGTGATTTACTATGCAAGTAAAACTTTAAATAGTGCTCAAATAATTACACCACCACTGAAAAAGAATTACTTGCAGTAGTATTTGCTTGTGATAAATTCAGGTCTTATCTTGTTGGCTCACATGTTGTTGTTTTTAGTGATCATGCAACATTGAAATATCTTCTTTCTAAGAAAGATTCTAAGGCTAGATTGGTGCGGTGGATTTTGTTACTTCAAGAATTTGATATCACAATCAAAGACAAGAAAGGCACCGAAAATTTTGTTGCATATCATTTGTTAAGATTGACAATAGATTCAAAATCTAACATCACACCAATCGATGACTACTTTCCCGATGAATCTTTACTTTTCGTTTTTACGATGCCTTGGTTTGGTAATATTGTTAATTTTCTTGTTTCAGGACAATTGCTAGCTCATTGGAGTACCCAAGATAAAAGAAAATTCTTGAACGAAGTGAAGAACTTTTATTAGGATGACCCTTATTTATTCAAATATTGTCCTGATCAAATATTTCGAAGATGCATTCCTGACAATGAGGTAAGTAGTGTCATTAAATTTTGTCATTCTGAGGCATGTGGGGGTCATTTCTCGTTGAAAAAAACAACTGCCAAAATCTTACAAAGTGGATTTTACTAGCCCACCATGTTCAAGGACTCACATGCATTTTGTAAGACTTGTGAAAATTGTCAAAAATTGGGATCTATTTCAAAACGTCACATGATGCCTTTAAATCCTATTCTTGTCATTGAGATCTTTGACTGTTGGGGTATAGATTTCATGGGTCCATTTCTTCCATCATTTGGTTTCGTGTACATATTAGTTGTAGTAGATTATGTTTCAAAATGGATAGAGGCAATTCCAAGTCGAAACAATGATCACAAAACAATGATAAAGTTTTTGAAAGATAATTTCTTGAGTCGATTTGGAATCCCTCGAGTCATGATAAGTGATGGTGGAACACATTTCTTCAACAAGCCATTTGATTCTTTAATGAAGAAATATGGAAACACACACAAAGTTGCCACCCCTTATCACCCTCAGACAAGTGGACAAGTAGAGCTTGCTAATAGGGAGATCAAACAAATCTTGGAGAAAACAGTGAACCCTAATAGGAAAGACTGGTCTTTAAGACTTAATGATGCATTTTGGGCTTATCAAACTGCTTATAAAACATCATTTGGTATGTCACCTTATAGACTAGTCTATGGAAAACCTTGTCACTTGCCTGTGGAAATTGAACATAAAGCTTATTGGGCTATTAAAGCTTTCAATTCAAACCTTGATGATGCTAGTCAGCTGCGAAAATTGCAAATAAATGAGCTTGAGGAAATAAGAAATGATGCATATGACAATTCAAAAATTCATAAAGCAAGAATTAAAGAGTTTCATGACAAGAAAATACTGATAAAAACATTCAATGTTGGTCAAAAAGTCTTACTTTATAATTCTCGACTCCATTTATTTCCTGAAAAACTAAGATCAAGATGGAGTGGTCCTTTTATTGTGAAACATGTGTATCCATATGGGGCCTGTGATATTGAGAATCCAAAGAATGGCAATGTTTTCAAGGTAAATGGGCATCGTTTGAAAGTTTATTTTGATAATTTTTCGGTTGAAAATGACTCTATTGAATTGAGTGATCCTGTATATAAAGATTGATTCTTTTTCTCACATTGTTTTATGTTTTGTTGTATCTATTGTTTTGCTAGTCTCTCTTTCACCCCGGTCAAATGGCGGATAACGGTACTCTGTGACTTAAGTCGGTTCTTTCAGTTTCCCAAATAACTAATATCTATATATATTTGTGTAATTCTTTGCTCTTTCTCCCTTCTTTGAATCTCTTATTCAATTCTCATTTGAAAATGGACACCACTCTTGAAAAATTAAAAAATATTTTCCCACTTTACCTCAAAATGCGATTGTAAAAATATATCGTGTTAGGTGTGCAAGATCGAGGTTGTTAATGAATCATGGAATTCCTGAAGATATTCATTGGCTGGTTGAAGCAAAGGTCTGATTATCAAGTGAGTCCTCCAACAAAAGACACAAGGTTTCACAGATGAAGGCTCAAATCTAATCTAAGCTTTTTACGACTTTCCTTAGTTGACCAATCTAGGCGACTCATGCAGGGATCAATGACAGGGATGAAAGATTGTAGTTGGTCAATCAATTGTTCAGCAATAGCAGCAGAGATTAGGATTTGTCGTGCTGAAGATGTTAGAAATTCCTATTCCACAGCTTGATCAAGAAAAGATGACACGACCAAAAGCTTGATGTCTTCTCCCAAGTGCAGGAGTGTCGAAGTAATAAATAACCTGGCAAGACCGGGGTCGAACCACAGAGAGGTTAATTGTATAAATTATAAATAACAAGACAACAACAATAACAATAATAACAATAATAATAATAATAATAATAATAATAATAATAATAATAATAATAATAATACTCAGTACGTGGCGTTGTTATACCTGAGAATGATCTAAAAGATCGGGTCACAGGTTTCCAGCCTATATACTGAGTTTATGAAAAGATCAAAGAGATATATTATATAATATAAACAGAATGCAAATAATAATAATAATAATAATAATAATAATAAAAGAAGAAGAAGAAGAAATTAATGAGAACTTTGAGATGAAAGATTAATGTAAGGAATAAATAACGATAAAAATAGATGTCAAGGTTAGAGGATCCACTAATGGTACTTCAAACAAGTATAATATAAACTCTTATTACTCAATTGGAAACCACACATAAAGGAGGTTCCAATCAGATTATAAATTATTAACATGATTACATTAGTTATCTTATTCGAATAAAGTTAATACTTGTAAATGTTGGCAGGCATTCATGATTATAACTTATGTTAACAACAAATCAAGTTTCTTTCATAGCTCAGGTGTCGGTTATAGCATACAGTATGGGCTATGAAAGTGCCAAGTATTTGTTGTACCAAGTGTTATACAACATAAATGTAGATTAACCATTTAACAAGCAAAGTATTAAAAGTGAACAAGATAACAAATATAAAACATGTTAGTATCCAACGTTAAGGTCCATGTTAAGTTTATATTATACTTATTCTTACACCATTAGTGTACCCTTTTCACCTTGACATAACTAACTTAGCTAAATGTAATGAAAGAAAGAAACATAAATGAACAAGATAAGAACATAAATGAGAAAGAAGTTAACTAAGTAAAGGAAAGGAAATGAAGTGCATAAACTTGATATTAATGAAAGCAAAACATAAGCAATACAAAGAGAGAAAGCAAGAGCATGACCTTGATCTGGAAACCAAGATGCCTCAATACATGGTAAGTGCCTCCTTTTATAGGCCAAAATTTGGAACTATTGATTTGTTGACTAATTGATGAGTGGGTGGCCACATCTTGACTTGGTGACAATCCTTATTTCTTGTCTGAACAAGACATCATTTCTAAAATCATAATTTGCCCAAAATCCTCAAGAATGTTCTAGGAAATTGTCTCAGCTTTCCAACAAAAAAAAGATGAGGTCATTTGGACTTCTAGAACTTAAGATATGGGCTGAACGCTAAATAGTGTCTGGGCTGCAAGACAGCTTCGGACTTCTTCGTTATTCCTTCAATTTGGACTTCAAAATGACCTTTTTAAATCTTGGGCTCCTATGAAAGTTGTAGGCCTTTGTCTTACCTTTCCATCCATATAAAATGGACCTAAATCTGAGATCTAGAGCTCTAGATATGATCCAATTACCGAGCAATGTTCCGGTTTGGACTACACTAGCATCTCTTTTCTAAGTTTGACCATCTCTTTATCCTTTCACTTTCAATACTTAAACTCATCATTCAATCCTTTTATTTATGTGATAGGCCTGCATTTAAGATGAACATTTACCATAAATCCCATTGACTCACCTCCCATTAACCCAAAGCTACCTCCCCCATATACTAAATGAATCTTTCTCTCAGCTAGTACCTGACCAAGATGATTTGCTGATTCTAAAAACTATTTTTCTTTCCCAGGACTGGATCCACCAAAAACACAAATATTTCTTATATGATGACTTGAGGAACCTGCCATTTCTACACACTTCTATATTTGATGAATGTATGGGATGAGTAGAAATGAAGGGAAGGAAGAGAAGAATTTATAGATGAGAAATTGAAAATGCAATCACACCACCTATATGTAGGCCATCTGTAGTCTCACACACTCTTTCTCTCTCTTTATTAATTATTTATTTTGAAAAAGCATGTGTATGTACAGGTAGTTGTGATTGTGGCTCACATCTTCCCTTGGTTTTACGTCCAAAAACGGCTTAAACGCCCTTTATGGGTCGGGGATAGGCTTCCCATCCAGTTTTCTTAAAAACTGGCAAACAGGGTCTTTTTTAGTTAGATTCCCAGGACCAAGTCGATCATGTTCTTTATGAAATTGTGGCCATAAATCATGAATTACACGATGCACATCTCCACTAGGATGCATCTCAAGGGTCAACAAAAGATTATCTAAAGACCCCTTACTCAGGCCATCCTTAATGAATTGTATCTTATCTTCACGGTTTACAGATACCATTCCTAAAGAACGACATGTTGCATTGCAAGTCCATCTAGCACATCTGTGACACTCTTTCAGTCGTTTTGCACGACGTTTCTTTGCAAAAATGCTTGTACCTGTTCCAGGCATGTGTGAAATGAAAGAATTGGAGGACTCACCTGATAATCGGACCTTTGCTTCAATTAGCTAATGAATATCTTCAGGAATTCCATGATTCATTAACAACCTCAATCTTGCACACCTAGCACGGTAAATTTTTGTAATCGCATTTGGAGGCAGAGCGGGAAAATACCTTTTTAACTTTTCAAGAGTGGTGTCCATTTTCAAAAGAGAATTAGAGAAGAGATTCAAAGAAGAGAGAAAGAGCTAAGAGCACATAAAAAGAAGGTTAATTAATATCTTGTTTAAGAAATATGAAACAGGAATATAATTTTAATGAGAGTTTGTTTATCTAGATAGATTAATGAAAGTTGAATGATAAATGTCTTGCTTTGTGGAACTTGCAAATTATTTCTCTATTTTAACGCTTTTGATTACTAGGGACTAGTAATACACTGGTTGGGGAGTGTGATTAGTATTTAAAAGTGCATGTTTATCAAGGTTTTATATCATCATTTTGCACTTGAAGTATCAATAACTCCTTAACTAGAGCATGTTTTATAATAACAAGTTTGATACTACAAGATACCATAATTTATGGTAAATGCTCATCTTAAATGCAGGCCTATCATATAAATGAAAGGATTGATTGATGATTTTAAGTATTGAAAGTGAAAGGACAAAGAGATGACCAAACTTAGAAAAGAGATGCTGGTGCAGTCCAAACCGGAACATTGCTCGGTAATTGGATCATATCTGGAGCTCTAGACCTCGGATTTAGGTCCATTTTATATGGATGGAAAGGTAAGACAAAGGCCTACAACTTTCATGAGGAGCCCAAGATTTAAAAAGGCCATTTGAAACTTCAAATTGAAGGAACAACGAAGAAGTCCAAAGCTGTCCTACAGCCCAGATACTATTTAGTATTCAGCCCATATCTTGAGTTCTAGAAGTTCAAATGACCTCATCTTTATTTTGTTGGAAAGCTAAGACAATTTCCTAGAACATTCTTAAGGATTCTATGCAAATTATGATGTTAGCAATGACGTCATGTTCAGACAAGAAGATAAGGATTGTCACCAAGTCAAGATATGGCCACCCACTCATCAATTAGTCAACAAATCAATAGTTTCAAATTTTGGCCTATAAAAGAAGGCACTTACCATGTATTGAGGCATCTTGGTTTCTAGATCAAGATCATGCTCTTGCTTTCTCTCTTTGTATTTCTTATGTTTTTCTTTCATTAATATCAAGTTTATGCACTTCATTTCCTTTTCTTTACTTAGTTAACTTCTTTCTCATTCATGTTCTTATCTTGTTCATTTAGGTTTCTTTCTTTCATTATGTTTAGCTAAGTTAATTATGTCAAGGTGAAAAGGGTACACTAATGGTGTAAGAATAAGTATAATATAAACTTAACATGGACCTTAACGTTGGATACTATTAGTGGATTCTCTAACCTTGACATTTGTTTTTATGATTGTTTAATCCTTACATCAATTTTACATCTCAAAGCTCTCTTTATTATTACTATTACTATTATTAATATTAGTACTACTACTACTATTATTATTAGTATTACTACTAATTGTCATTATTATTATTATTACCATTACTATTATTGTTATTATTATTGATATTGTTGTTGTATTGTTATTTATAATTTATACAATTAACCTCTCTGTGGTTCGACCCCGGTCTTGCCGGGCTATTTATTACTTCGACACTCCTGCACTTGGGAGAAGACATCAAGGTTTTGGTCGTGTCAGTATCTATGGAATACTTACTCATTGAATCGGAAGTCTTGTCGTGTCAAACCTCGCTACTTGGAGAGGATGAGGGGTGGTCACACAAAACTAGAAGAACAACTCAATAGGGCTATAACTTTTAATCCGACCATTTGATCACACTCAATTTTTTACTAGAGTTTCTGGAGGCTATTTTCCGCGGAGTGCCTATGGAATTGCTACTTGGTGAAGATGAGGCATGGTCCCGTAAGACCAGAAGAACATCTTAAAAGGGCCATAACTTTTGATTCAATTGTTTAATCGCGCTTAAATTTTTACAAGAGTCTCTGGAGGCCGTTTTCCTTGGAGAACCTATGGAATACTTACTCATTGAATCGAAAGTCTTGTTGTGTCAAACCTCAATAATAGTTCAAAATAGCCATAACATTTTATCCGACCGTTTGATCGCACTCTAATTTTCACAAAAGTTTCCAGAGGCCATTTCCCGTGGAGTATTAATGGAATAACTACTTTGTGAAGATGAGGGTGGTTGCGTAAGACCAGAATAACAACTCAAAAGGGCCATAACTGTTGATCTGACTGTTTGACCGTGCTCAAATTTTTACAAGAGTTTCGAGAGGCCGTTTTCCATTGAGTGTCTATGGAATCACTACTTGGTGAAGATGAGATGGGGTCATGCAAAACCGGAACAATAACTCAAAAGGGCCATAACTCTCGATTCGACTATTTGATAACGCTAGAATTTTTACAGGAGTTTTTAGAGGGCATTTTCCATGGAGTAGATATGAAATCGTTACTTGTAGAAGATGAGGGGTGGTTGCACAAAAGCAAAAGAACAGGTCAAATGGACCATAACTTTTGATTTGAATGCTCGGTCGCGGTCAAATTTTGACAAGAGGTTCCGGAGGCTGTTTTTCATGGAGTACCTATGGAATCGCTACAATGTGAAGATGAGGGGTGGTTGATGCAATCATATTATTCGATAGTTTCACCCACATTTAACTAGTGTTTTGCCTATATTTTATATATAAAATGCCTTGATCTTCTTTGTTTCATGTCTTGACGACATTTTTTTATGAAAGATGCAGAAAGGAGTAAATTGGAGGTAATTGGCAGATTTGACCTTCAGTTGATGTTTTGTACAGAGCGTGAGTTCTAAATGTTGAAATGAAGTAATTCTAATGGAATTAAAAAGCTAACATCCATACCTTTATGGAAATATAAGGCAAGAAAATAAATTAAGGAAGAGCAAGGAAATCGTAGCCTTCAAACTCAAATCTTGAAATCTACCAATGTTGACCTTTGTCCATTCCAACTTGAATATCTAGAGTTACAGAAGTCCAATTGATACAAACTCAATTTCTTTGGATTTCTGATGCAAAGGTCTATCAACGCTCCTAATTTCAGCCAAAAACAATATCATATGAGGGAGATATTATTTTTCAAAGATGACAACTAAATTCTGCTAGCAAACAAGTTTCGTGAAGAAACGAGTCCAAATTACATTTCCAAGCATCTAAACCGATATCCAAGTTTTTATTTCAGCAATTTACCTCCTCTAAGTCAATGCTTGAAGATTTCATGCAAGGCTATTTCTTCTTTTTTTTGAGGAAAATAGTTATTGAAGTACTTAAATGTAAATTGTCTACTTAAAGGAGGACTATTTTGTAAAATAGAGACTAAGGTTTCCTAGGATATAAAAAGAATGAGAGAAGAGAAGAGAATGAGGGTAGCCGGCTATGACGAGAAAAACACCCCCCCTCTTCTAAGAAACTTAAAATCATGCATTCCTCCATCTTTTTGATTAGTTGTTCAACAAACATGCAAGGCTAAACATTTTTTCTTGGTTATAAGGACATGAAAACCTTCAGATTTCAAGAATTGTGAGATTTATTTTACCTATTCTTTTCATTTATATGATGAATATGTTTGTTCTCATATGCTTATTTTTTCTATGATTGTTTATTTTAATTGCTAGAGTGGACTCTAAGTTATTATTGTAGACAATCTATTGCTAAGTTTGATATCAAAACCAAAGTTGTGGTATATGAACTTGTGAAGCAACTGAGTTTAATAATTGTGGCGGATCTACGTTATTAATCTTAGGGAGAACATTCAATCAAATCAAACATAGACTGCGAAAAATTATGTTTTCTTGATTAATAAACTTATCTAGTTCTTAAGGTTGCCATTGAATTAAATTACTAGTGCGGATACTGTGATTGTTTGATGGTTAGGGTTAGGGTTAGTTATACAGCATATCCATTAACTAACCAATGTTAAGAAGAGATAAATATTCAGAATATAAATTGATGTTTCATTTCCATGATTAGTTCTGATTTTTATAGGTGGATGTGTGCTTGCAACCAAAGTTTGTTGTTTTGATAATTTTCTGATTTTATTAAATTTTGTTTGATAGTTTTTTTGTTTTCTTTTGCTTCAACATAGATAACTTCCAAACCCCCCCAAATTGCATATCATCTAGCATAAAAATCTGACTTGAACCTTCCTCGTGGGATCAATCCCTTGCTTGCTCTATACTAAGAGTGTGTTGTGTTTAAAGCTAGGGTAATTAATTTGTGCGATCATGACATCGCAACAAATTTTGACGCCGTTGCGGGGGAAGTAATTTTAGTTGATTCTTATGTTATTATTTTTATTTGTTGTGATTGTTATTTCTTTTTCTGAAAAAAAAAAAGAAATAGAATTTTTGTTAGATGCGGCACTGTTCATTACGACAACGGTATGACGTTCTAAACAGGACTAGTGGTAAACCACTAGCCCCATGCTATCGAGGCCAAATTCTATTGTTTTCTAGGGTTTTTAGGCAGGTTTAGTTTTCTAGCGTAGGATTTTCGTACAATTTGCATTGTTTTCAATCTCTTGTGTGGTTGGTTTCTTTTGAGTTTTCTTGACGATTTATGCTTGTAACTCGTTCTACTAACCAGAGTCAAGCATAGGTGGATCTCAAAATAGAAAACACTTTACGTAGGTTATGAAAGGAAGCTCGTGTCAACACCATGGCTATTGCATGACAATAAACACTCTAGGAGCTTGCTGCTCCTAACGTTGAAAATCAACCATTATGAATAAACATCGACAATAATGTAAACTTCAAGCTCAAATCTGGTTTTATACATTTACTACCAACATTCAATGGTCTTGCAGGTGAAGATCCTCATACTCATCTCAAGGAGTTCCATATGGTTTGCGTTGGCATGAAATCGGATGGAGTTGACGAAGAACATGTTAAGTTGAAAGCTTTCCCTTTCTCTTTAAAAGGGGCAACAAAGGCATGGTTTTTCTTTATTCTCCCAGGTTCCATTGAAATGTGAAATGCAATGAAGAAGATTTTCCTTGAAAAATATCTCCCAACATCTCGAGTTGCCAACATAAGGAAATAAATATGTGGAATTCGACAATCACATGGAGAGACATTTTCCGAGTTTTGGGAAAGATTTGAGCAATTGTGCATTCAATGCCCTTACCATCAGATACCTGATTAACTATTCATTCAATATTTTTATGAAGGACTTATGCCTACTAACCGTAGTATCATTGATGCTACAAATGGAGGGGCATTGGTAGATACA
Source organism: Populus alba (assembly GCF_005239225.2). Lineage (NCBI taxonomy): Eukaryota > Viridiplantae > Streptophyta > Magnoliopsida > Malpighiales > Salicaceae > Populus > Populus alba. Next base: position 7,063,288 of record NC_133301.1, on the reverse strand, counting down.
AAACCCAAGGATGCACGCCAATTGATCTCAAATATGGTAGCCAACTTGAAACAATTTGGCACATGTGGAGAATTCACAAACAAATGAGTAAATGAGGTAAGTATTTCTAACCTTAAAAATAAAGTTAATGATCTTACTTCTCTTGTTCGTTCTTTGGCTTGTGGAAATGTATAACAGGTGAAAGTTTGTAGCATATGTTCTTTATGAGGACATACATCAGATATGTGCCCAACAATGCAAGAAGATTACATTAAACAAGTTCATGCAGTTGATGGAGGATTCAATGGACAACTTCAATGTAAGTATGATCCTTTTTCCCACATGTACAATCTTGGATGGAGAGATCATCCCAACCTACGTTATGGGAACCAACCTCAATAAGGCAATCAAGGCTGACAATTCCATCCCTATGGATTTCAGCCCCAACAGAATTATCAAGCAAGACAACCCCCTCCATTCACAAACTCCAATGTTATGGGTTTGTCATCCATTGATGATCTTCATGAGATGATGAAAACTTTGGCCTCTAACACTATAACCTTGCAGCAAAATATCATGTCTTTCCAACAGGAAAGAAGGTCAAGTATTCACAACTTGGAGAAGAAAATGGGGCAAGTAGCTTCAAGTGTGGGGAAATTGGAAGCACAAATGAATGGAAAATTGCCCTCCCAAGCATTGAATTTAATAGAGAATGTTAGTGCGATCATGTTGCGAAGTGGGAATGAACTTGAAGAGAAAATGTCAAAACAAATTGAGATGGAGAAAGAAGAAGAGATACAAATTGAATTGAGTATAAAGAAGGAACATCCTCCTCCTCCACAAACTAAACCATTAACCAACACTCCAAAGGTAACTCCTCACTTAATGAATTCCAGTTTTAAAACAATTCCACCCTTTCCTATGAGTTCTTCTAGGTCAAAGAAAGAGGATAAAGAAAAAGAGATTTTAGAGGTTTTCAAGAAAGTAGAACTCAACATTCCTTTACTTGATGCTATTAATCAAATTTCCAAGTATGCCAAATTCTTGAAAGAGTTATGTACTACCAACAGAGCTTTTAAACTGAAAGGTCATGAAATGGTAAGTATGGGTGAAGTTGTATCTGCTGTTGTTCAAAAGAATATGCCTTTGAAGCAAAATGACCTAGGTGCATTTACTATCCCATGTGTTATTGGTAATGCTAGTTTCAAAAGGGCCTTGCGATTTAGGTGCATCTATTAGTGTTATGCCTAAACATGTTTATGATTTTCTTAGTCTTAAGCCTTTGAATAAAACTAGCATTGTAATACAACTTGCGGATCGTAGTTTTGTTTACCCACTTGGTGTGATAGAAGATGTCCCGGTCAAGATTGATAGTTTGGGCATTCCATGCGACTTTTATATTCTTGATATGGAACATGATTCTTATGATTCATCAAATAACACTCCTATATTATTTGGCAGACCATTGTTGAAAACTGCCAATACAAAAATTGATTGTGGTAAGGATACTTTGTCTATAGATATAGGAGATGAAAAAATTGAATTTAATTTTCATGATGCAATGACATATCCTTATAGCAATGTTTATTCTATCACATGTTATGACCAAGTTGATAAGTGTGTGCAACAAGTTTGTGATTTTAATAGTGAGGATGGATTAAGCGTAGAAGAGATGAAGAGGCATATATGTGCTCCCCAAAATGTGCATGAATCAGCATTGGCTTTGCAAGCCTTACAAACTATTCCCCATGATGTAGGAATCATTCACCTCATCATGGATAGTGAATGGGTGGCGCCTATATTTTTGGTGCCCAAAAAGATTGGAATTACATTGGAAGAAATACAAAATGATGCTTATGAGAATGCAAGGATTTACAAAGAAAAGATCAAAAGTCTTCATGACTGAATGATTACAAGAAAAGAGTTTAATGTTGGAGACAAAGTCCTTCTTTATCATTCGGGTTTGAAACTTTTTCCTGAAAAGTTGTGCTCTCGTTGGATTGGACCCTTTGTTGTTTCTATTGTTTTTTCTTATGGTGCAGTTGAAATTACAAGTTTAGAAACCAACAAAGTACTCAAGGTCAATGTGCATCATTTGAAACCTTTCTATGAAGGTTAGATGACAAAACTCATCGCTTCTGCGAAGTTAGCTGAAACAATCTATTAATAATGAGCATGCAACATGTCGAGCTAATGACATAAAACAAAAGTGCTTACTGGGAGGCAACCCATCATAAAAAGAAAAAAAAAATAGATTTCCTTTCTTTTTCCCTTATCTTTTATTTTTCGCATTTTATTTTATTTTTATCATTCTCTTATATTTCTTTTCTTTTATTGGAGTACCTATGGAATCGCTCCAATATGAAGATGAGGCTGGTCACGCAAGACCAAAACAACAGTTCAAAAGGGCCATAACTTTTGATCCGAGCGTTTGATCAGGCTCAATTTTTTACAAGAGTTTCCGAAGGCTGTTTAGCATGGAGTAACTATGGAATCGCTACTTGGAGAATATGAGGGGTGGTCGCACAAAATCAGAAGAACAACTCAAAAGGGCCATAATTTTTAATATGACCGTTTTATCACGCTCAAATTTTTACTGGAATTTCTGGAGGCCACTTTCTGCGGAGTGCCTATGGAATCGCTACTTGGTGAAGATGAGGCATGGTCTTGCAAGATTGGAAAAACAACCAAAAGGACCATAACTTTTGATTCAAGCATTTGATCGCGCTCAAAGTTTTACAAGAGTTTCCGAAGGTTGTTTTTCGTGGAGTGCCTTTGGAACCGCTAGTTGGTGAAGATGAGAGGTGCTCTTACAAGAATGAAAAAACAACTCATGAGGGCCATAACTTTTGATCTAACCATTTGAGCGCTTTTGATCTAACCATTTGATCGCGCTCAAATGTTTACAAGAGTTTCCAGAGGCTGTTTTTCGCGAAGTAGCTATGGAATTAAAAATTGGTCAAGATGAGGGGTGGTCGCGCAAGACTGGAAGAACACCTCAAAGGGGCCATAACTTTTTATCTAACCACTGGATCGCGCTTCAAGTTTTACAGGAGTTTCCAGAGGCCTTTTTCGTGGAGTACATATAGAATCACTACTTGGTAAAGATGAGAGGTGGTCGCGCAAGACCTGAACAACAGCTCAAAAGGGCCATAACTTTTGATCTGAGCATTTGATCATGTTGAAATGTTTACAAAAGTTTCTGGAGGTCGTTTTCCATGGAGTACCTATGGAATCGCTACTTGGTGAAGATGAGGGGCAGTTATGCAAGACCGGATCAACAGTTCGAAATGGCCATTACTTTTTATCAAGCCGTTTGATGGTGCTCAAATTTTTACAAGAGTTCCTAGAGGTTGTTTTCTGTGGAGTACCTATGTAATAGCTAGTTGGTGAAGAAGAAGGGTGGTGGCGCAAGACTAGAAAAAAAGCTCAAGAGGATCATAACTTTTGATTTGACCGTTTGATCACGCTCAAATTTTTAGAACAATTTCTAGAGGCTGTTTTCTTTGGAAAACCTATGGAATAATTACCCATTGAAGGGGAAGTCTTTTCAAGCTAGACTTGAATAACAGCTAAAAAAGGGCCATAACTTTTGATCCAGCCGTTTGATCGTGCTCATATTTTACAAGAGTTTCTGGAGGTCGTTCTAGGTGGAGTGCCTATGGAATCACTACTTGGTGAAGATAAGGGGTGTTTGTGCAATACCGGAACAACATCTCAAAAGGGCCATAACTTTGAATCCGACAGTTTGATCGCACTCAAAGTGTTACAAGAGTTCCCGAATGCCATTTTCCGTGCAGTACCTATGGAATCGCTATTTGGTGAAGATGAGGGGTGGTCACGCAAGACTTGAAAAAAAGCTCAAAAGGGTCATAACTTTTAATCCGATCGTTTGATCGCGTTCAAATTTTTAAAAGAATTTCTAAAGGCCTTTTTCCTTGGAGAACCCAGGGAATACTTATTGAAGGGGAAGTCTTTTTTAGCCAAACCTAAATAATAGCTCAAACTGAGCCATAACTTTTGATCCAATCGTTTGATCGTGGTCAAATTTTTACAGGACTTTTCGAAGGATTTTTTTCGGAGTACCTATGGAATCTCTACTTGGTGAATATGAGAGTTGGTCATGCAAGACCGGAACAACAGCTCAAAAAAACCATAACTTTTTATCCGATCATTTGATCGCGCTCATATTTTACAAGAGTTTCTAGAGGCTGTTTTTGGTGGAGTACCTATAGAGTCGCTACTTCGTGAAGATGAGGGGTGGTAGCGCTATATCGGAACATCAGCTCGAAATGGCCATAACTTTTGATCCAACCATTTGATTATGCTTAAATTTTAACAAGAGTTTTTGGAGGCCGTTTTTCGTGTAGTACCGAGGTAATCGTTACTTGGTGAAGATGAGAGGTGGTCACACAAGACTAGAAGAACAGCTTAAAAAGCCCATAACTTTTGATCCGACCGTTTGATCTCATGAAATTTTAAAAAAAAGTTCCCGGAGGCCATTTTTTATGGAGTACCTATGGAATCGCTGCTTGGTGAAGATGAGGGGTTGTCTCATAAGACTAAAAAAATAGCTCAATAGGGCCATAACATTTAATTTGACCATTTGATCGCATTCAATTGTTTTTTGATCAAATGTAAGTATGTATTATAGATCAAAATAAAACATCGTTGGAAACCAGCAAGTCAGCTATATAAGTAAATACAATAAGAGGGACCAGACTCCCTAGAAAAAAAGGATAGACCTCGAATCAAGCAATCCTAACAATTAGGGCCAAACAAGTCATAGGGAAAGGAAATCCAAAAACCCTACTCAGATGCCATTCATTTGTTTTGGTCATCCATTTGGATGTCATTAACCAAAGCTAATCAACCATTTGTGAACATCTAAATGTTTGACAATCTGATATATGTTCTAACACAATATGGTAACATTCATGATAATGTATTTAATTCAACATATGAAAAAGGAAGGTGAAAGTCACTCACCTGCTCCACTTATGGGTTGTTCTTATCTTGACAATGGTCCAATCCCGACCGCACCATCTAAGACATCAATGGTCACAAATTAGTACATTTATATCTTTGAATCACATTCGTCACCACACTTATTTCAAGAGTTCATATGTTCACTTTCAAGGGTTCCACATTTTACACCATCATACCATGAAATTGTTACTAGCATTTAAGTCATTTCTGCTTAGAAGGCCTATTGTAGAAATCAGCAGTGAAAACTGTTCAACATATAATCTTTTGTTAACACATTGAAGCCATCAATTCCAGCATATAATCTTTCAACAAGTTCCAGCAGAACACACACATTGAAAACCATCAATTACAACATATCATCTTTCAACAAATTCTAGCAAAACACACACATGCATGCTGGCCAACCCCATAGTTAAGGCCTGCCCTCTACCATGATTTGTTCTTTCCATTTTATTCATTTTAGATGTTATGGGAATTGGCCTCTTTTAGTTTTTGTCTCCTTGTCCTCTTAGTTAATTTCAATTTCCTTCACAGCTAGCTTAGGTCTTAGGTCAATTTTCTTAGGGTCTTCTTCTTGATTTTCGGTTCTGGGTCTTAAGGAGAAGAGGAAGGGAGTTTCATAACCCATACCTTTTGAATCTAACTAAGTTTGGGGAAGGTTTGACAGGATTCTTTCTCCTCTCCTGCTGGCTCTCCTCCTTCTTCTTCCTCTCACATTTTCTGGCCCCTTTTTCCTTTCCCTCTAGGCAGCTGTCCAATCTTCTCTCAAGGTCTTAACTCTCCCTCACACGTTCACAAGGCACACTCTGCTGGTTTGGTTTAGGTTTCTGTTGGGAACGAGGAAAGGAAGAGCAACATGTAGCTAGCTGGACATGCAGCTGCTGCAGACAACTTTGGGAAGAGGAAGGGTCACCTTATCTCTCCGCCTTGTATTTATACTCCCCATTAAATGAGATGGGGTGTTTGGGTTTGGTTTAAATGTGTTCTTATTCTTGGTTTGGTGGTCTCTACAAAACCAGTTTTACCCCTCCCTCCCAACTCCTTAAGACAATTAAAAAATTGTTTCACTGCCGATTCAGAAATCGGCAGCGAGAACTATGTTGCTGTCGATTCAGGAAATTGATAGCGAGACTGCATTGCTACCGATTTCTGATAGCAAAAAACTGCATAGTTGTTGATTTAGGAAATCAATAGTGAGAATTGTGTCATAGTTGATTCAGGAAATAGGCAGCGAGATTGCATCGCTGCAGATTCAAAAATCGAGAACGATGGTGGAGTCATCAATTATATATATATTCTTTTGGGTGTTTACATATACAATCTAAAAAGCCATCGTGGCCTAAAACCAAGAAAGGGAAAAGCCTCCCAAAATAAAAGGCTAAGGGAACAAACTCCCACAAAGCCAATACAAAACCAGCAACCAATATCACTAGCAGTGGAACAAGCCTGCAACCTAGAAAGAAAAAAACCTACATTGATGTAGAGACACCAGCAACAACACAAAGCCAAATAGCAGAGCCGTACAGACCACAGGACTGCAAAGAGCAGCAGAGCAAATTTGAAGTAGAAAATCTGAACAAGCCAGCTAAACCAGCAACAAGCCTAAAAGGCAAGCCAACCAAATTACCATGCACAACAGATGAAAACAAGTAGGGAACCTGCACAAATTAGGAGAACAAGCTACATGAAAGTAGCAATAGATATAAGCAAATAAAGATCCATATTACAAACAAATAAATCAAAAGGTGGATGAGGGAGCAATGTCCTCAGAACTCCTTAGGGGCCTTGCAACTACAGCAGGTGTCTTGGCAATGCAGCTGGCCTGCTCCTAGTCAAGTACTGTCTTTTAGGAGGCTCCACAGTAGGAGGGTCACCATCTTTAGAAAGTTGCACTACCTTTTGGAGTAGTAGAGTGCTTGGATCCAAAGGGCATTACGGCTATAGTTTTAGACCTCTTACGGTCAAGGGATTGAGATCGAATGTCACCAACTATGACAACCTCTGTGAACATGGGATCCATAGGAGGGGTTGTTTTATATGGTTGTTGCTTCTCCACAACAACAGTCTCTTCAGATGGGCTACCAAAATCAGGGCCAGAAGGAGCTATATAAGGCTGTTTCTAGGGACCCCTCTTGCATGCATTAGTAGAATGGCCAATAACTTGACATCTCTTGCAAAAACAAGGAAGAGATTCAAAAGTAATCTGTTGGGAAAAGGGGGTTCCATTCGGCAGAATCACATTGACAGCAACTGGTAGGTCTTGAAGGAAGTCGACCTCAATCAAAATTCTGGCATACAAAAGTCTGGTCATGTTGGTAGTGGGCACATTATAATGGATGGGTTTTCCAACCATACTAGTAATCTTAAAGAGGCAGATTGGGGTCCAATAACAAAGAAGGAGATTGGGGAATCTCACCCAAGTCGATATTCTAGCCATATCAGAGGGTTGGAAATAAAAAAATCCAGGCATAACCTTCAAGATTAGGGGTCGACCGAATATGAAGTATGGACCATTACTTATAATGTCTAACATTTCCAATTCAAAATGAAAAGCAAATATCAACTGGCCGGAGTCATGCATTGTAAAATTAGATTTGTGTTTCTAATTTTTCCCAATAAAATTGAACAAAGCTGCATATCCTGGGAATTTCCCGGCAATATAGCTTATCAGGCAGAATTTCCACATTGGAATAATGTCATCAATGTTGGTGTCCTGAAGTTGGCAGGAAGCAAAGGACACATAATCAAGGAAATGCACAAGAGGTGGAGGCGAAAAGGTGGAAGTACCTGTTAGGGTTGTGCGGAGAGGCATGAAGACTACTTCCAAAAGCTATATGGGAGGGAGGGTTAAATGCTCGACTGGGAGTGGGAGTATTTGAACCCGGGTTGGAATCCTTTCGATAAGACCTAGCTAAATGTGCCTTTGGAGAAAGGGTGGAGAAAGGGTGGGTCTATAACTGCCAGAGGAACAGTCATCACCATGATCAGGAGAAGAAGAGCATGGAGAACAATTCCTCTGCATGAGTCTGTTCCTGTGATTTGAACAAACCCTAATACCATGCGAAGGGCTAGCAAAATCAGCGAGGACTGCCTTCGCTCTGGGGGGAGAAGAAACTGGAGAGGAGGGCATGGGGTTTTGTTGGACAAGAGAGTAGCTTCTAGACGAAGCCCTAGATACTCGCAAGGCAGACCCACGATGAGGAGCTTGAAGGCTGAAATCACCTTGGGCAGACTTAAAACGCAAAGATTTGTTCTTTGATTTCTTCATAATGAATTGAAGAGAAAGCTACAATGAGCAGTGGGATAGGAGAAGAAAAACGATACACAATGAGAGGAAACCGAGAGCATGGTGGAAGCACAGTGATACCTTCTCTCACTACAACCAAGAGCGTCTCTCTCCTTTCACTAGTACTACTGGGAGCGTTGGAGCTCTTTCTTATCGCATTCAAATTTTTAGAAGATTTTCAAGAGGAATTTTTCCTTAGAGAACCTATGGAATACTTGTTGAAGGGGAAGTCTTTTCGAGCTAGACCTAAATAACAGTTCAAAAAGGGTCATAACTTTTGATCTAATTGTTTGATCACGCTTAAATTTTTACAAGAGTTTTCGGAGGACTTTTTTCATGGATTACATATGGAATCTCTACTTGGTGAAGATGAGAGGTGGTTGCGAATGACCGAAACAAATACTCAAAGGGCCATAACTTTTGATCCGATCGTTTGATCGCGCTTATAATTTTACAAGAGTTTCTGGAGGTTGTTTTTGGTGGAGCACCTATGGAATCGCTACTTAGTGTAGATGAGGGGTGGTTGCACAATACTGGAACAACAACTTGAAAGGGCCATAACTTTTTATCCGACCGTTTAATCATGCTCAAATGTTTACAAAAGTTTCTAGAGGCTGTTTTTCATGGAGTACCTATGGAATCGCTACTTGGTGAAGATAAGGGGTGGTTGTGCAAGACGAGAAAAAAAGGTCAAGAGGACCATAACTTTTGATCCGACCGTTTGATCACGCTTAATTTTTTTTATATCAAATGTAAGAAATATTTAGATAAAAAATAGAACATTGCTAGAGACAGCAAGTCAATTGTACAGGCATATACAAAAAAATAGGGAATAGACTCCCTAGAAACATAGGGAACAAACCCCCAGAAACATACAGCAAACCTAGCAACCTAACCAAGACGACAGGCAAGGATCAACAAAGCAGAACAAAGAAAAGAGGGAACAGGCACCCAAAAACAAAAGGAGGCTAGGGGAATAGGCTCCTACAACCAAAGCAAAACAAAGCCCATGAGCAAACCAACATTAGACGAGAAGTAAACCTTGACAACAACCTGCAGAAAAAGCAGCAAAGCCAAGAGACCATAGCCAACCATTCTAGAATGGACCCAGCCAGCAACAAGCAAAGCACAAACCCAGCAAAAAGACAGGGGAAGCACCCCCAGGAAACAATTTGACAATTAGGAGTAGAGAAGAGCAAGCAACAATACAACCAACAAGTTAGATCCAGCAACAAGGATATCATAGAACAAGCAAGCAAAATAGGGGAAACACCTTGCATTCCCTAGGAATCAGCTTGACAAATAGGAGCAAACAAGCAAAAAGCCAACCAGCAGAGTAATCGCACAAAACATAATACAGATAACAGAAGACAGCAACAACCAACAGAGGACCAAACCCTTAACCAAACTACATCGACAACTATGGTGCTAAATCATCATAGCTGCAATGTACAGTAACAAGCCGCTTGGTAGTCCCCGGTTTACCTAAACTAGGTTGGGTAACCATATTGCTAGCTTTGCTCCTGGTTAAATATTGCCTTTTAACCGGTAAGATAGGCAAATCCTCACAATATTCAGGACAAAGAGCAGGTTTTGAGGCTTGTTTAGGGATGGAAGATGCAACAAGTTTAGTTTGTTTATGCCCAGGGGACGAGTGTCTCCTGATTTCAAAAATGGCTGCTTTAGTGGACATGGGATCAATAGGAGTGTCAACATGAAGGCCCTGACTATACGGTTGTTGTTTCTCATTTGCCACCATGTTTGCAGATGGACTACCAGAACCTTCATGAAGGTTTTAAGGCCTTTTCTTGTGCTTTGACATAGAGCCTTTGCGGCATGCAATAGCATTATGCCCCATGACATGACATAATTTACAGAAACGAGGGAGTGACTCATATAGAACCTGTTGAGCAAGGGGTGAGCCATTGGGGAGAACAACATAGACTGAATTGGGAAAATCTCCAAGCAAATCAACCTCAATAAGAACCCGAGCATAGGAGAGCCTTGTCATGTTGGTAGTGGGGTCATCATAGTGAATTGGCTTACCAATCACACTAGCCAATTTTGATAAGAAGAGGGGAGTCTAGCATCAAATAAGCAGGTTGGGAAATCTCACCCAGGTTGGTATCTTGGTCATGTCATGAGGCTTGAAGTAAAAAAAATCAGGCATGACCTTGAGAATTAGTGGCCTGCCAAAAACATAATATGGTCCACCACCTAGAACTTCCAGCATTGTATTTTTAGTAGGGAATGCAAATATCAACCAACCAGAATCATGCATTTTAAAGTTAGCATGATATTTCCAATGTTTACCAATATAGTGAGACAAAGAAGCATAGCAGTGAACTTCTCGGTAACAAACCCAATTAAAGAGAATTTCCACAAATCAGTAGGACTATTAACGTATCCTTAAATTGACATGAAGCAATTGATGTAAAATCAGGAAAGTGAACGAGACCAGGAGACTAAGAAGTACCTAGGTGAGTTTGTCTAGCATTCATTTGTGGTTTAGCGGGCCGATCCAGAGAAGAACCAAAAGTAGAATCAGCAGAGGTTGGAAAAAACATTGATGGTTATGGAGAAGTACCTCTCGGTGTAGTAGTTGACTGGAGAGGCGAACTAGGAGGGTTGGACGCAGAAGGGGTAGACCCAGCCCTCTTAGTGCTTGTCGAGGAACCAGCCCTAAAGCCACTAGAGGAGATGCCTTTGTTGTCACAAGAAGCAGAGGAATGAGTTTTTTGCATGGTTTTATTCCTGCTTTTAGAAGAAACCCTAACTCCACTAGATGGGGTAGCGAAGTCAGTGAAAGCCACTTTTAGAATAGTTTTTGGAGGCTGTTTTCTTTGGAGAACCTATGGAATACTTACTCATTGAAGGGGAAGTCTTTTCGAGCGAGACCTGAATAACAACTCAACTAGGACATAACTTTTGATTCGACCATTTGATCGCGCTCAAATTTTAACAAGAGTTTCTGGAGGACATTTTTCATGGAGTACTTATGGAATTGCTACTTGGTGAATATGAAAGGAGGTCACTCAAAAGGGCCATAACTTTTGATCTTATCGTTTGATCGCGCTCATATTTTAAAAGAGTTTCTAGAGGATGTTTCAAGTGGAGTACCTATGGAATCGCTACTTGGTGAAGATTAGAGGGGGTCGTGCAATATCGCAACAACAGCTTGAAAGAACCATAACTTTGGATCAAAACGTTCGATCGCGTTTAAATTTTTATAGTAGTTTTCAGAGGCCATTTTCCGTGGAGCACCTATTGAATCATTACTTGGAGAACATAAGGGGTGGTCGGATAAAAGCAGAAGAACATCTCAAAAGGGCCATAACTTTTGATCCGACCGTTTGATCACGCTCAAATGTTTACAAGAGTTTCCAGAGGATGTTTTTCGTGGAGTACCTATGGAATTGCAAATTGGTAAAGATGAGGGATGGACGTGCAAGACCGGAAAACAGCTAAACAGAGCTAGAACTTTTGATCGGACCATTTGATCACGCTCAAATTTTTACAAGAGTTTTTAGAGACCGTTTTCCTTGGAGTACCTATAGAACCGCTACTTGGTAAAGAGAAGAGGTGATTGTGCAAGAATGGAACAACATCTCAAAAGGGCCATAACTTTTGATTGGACCATTTGATCGCGCTCAAATGTTTACAAGAGTTTTCGAAGAACGTTTTTCATGGAGTACCTATGGATTCACTACTTGGAGAAGATGAGGGGTGGTCGCACAAGACTAGAAGAACACCTCAAAATGGCAATAACTTTTTATCGAACCTCTAGAACGCACTCAAAGTTTTACAGGAGTTTCCGGAGGATGTTTTCCGTGGAGTACCTATGGAATCGCTAATTGGGGAATATGAGGGGTGGTCATGCAAGAACAGAACAATAGCTCAAAAGGGCCATAACTTTTGATCCGACCATTTGATCGCGCTCAAAGTTTTATAGAAGTTTTCAAAGACCGTTTTCTGCGAAGTACCTATGGAATCGCTTCTTGGAGAAGATAAGGGGTGGTCACGCATGACTGGAATAACACCTCAATAGGGCCATAACTTTTTATTCAACCACTATATCATGCTCAAAGTTTTACAGGAGCTTTCAGAGGCCATTTTTTATAGAGTACAAATGGAATTGCTATTTGGTGAAGATCTTCGGTGGTCGCGTAAGACTAGAACAATAGCTCAAAATGGCTATAACTTTTGATCGGACCATTTGATCACTCTCAAATTTTTACAAGAGTTTCCAGAGGCCGTTTTCCACAGTGTACCGATGGAATCTTTACTTGGTGAAGAAGAGGGCTAGTTGCGCAAGATCGAAAGTACAGCTTAAAAAGGCCATAAATTTTGATCCAACCGTTTGATCGCACTCACATTTTTACAATAGTTCCTAGAGGCCATTTTCTGTGGAGTTCCTATGGAATCGCTACTTAGTGAATATGAGGGGTGGTCTCGCAAGACTATAATAACAGCTCAAAAGGGCTATAACTTTTGATCTGATCGTTTGATCGCACTCAAATTTTTATAGGAGTTTCCAGAGGCTATTTTCCACGAAGTACCTATAGAATCGCTACTTAGAGAAGATAATGGGTGGTCGTGCAAGATCAGAAGAACACCTCAAAAGGGCCATAACTTTTTATCCAACCACTGGATCGCGCTCAAAGTTTTACAGGAGATTTTAGAGGCTGTTTTCCATGGAGTACACATGGAATCGCTACTTGTTGAAGATGAGTGGTGCTCTCGCAAGACTGGAACAACAATTCAAAATGGCCATAACTTTTGATCCAACCATTTGATCAAGCTCAAATTTTTACAAGAGTTTCTGGAGGCCATTTTCCATGGAGTATTGATGGAATCGTTACTTGGTGAAGATGAGGGGTGGTTATGCAAGACCGAAGATCAACTAAAAAATGCAATAAGTTTTGATCCCACCATTTGATCGCGCTGAAATTTTTACAAGAGTTCCCAGAGGTTGTTTTTAGTGGAGTACTTATGGAATCGCTAATTGGTGAATATGAGGGATGGTCGTGCAAGATTGAAAAAATAGCTCAAAAGAGCCATAACTTTTGATCCGACTGCTAGATCGCACCTAAAGTTTTACAGGAGTTTTTGGAGGCCGTTTTCTATGGAGTACATATGGAATCATTACTTGGAGAAGATGAGGGGTGGTTGCGTAAAAGCAGAAGAATAGCTCAAAAGGGCCATAACTTTTGATTTGACCGCTCGATCGTGCTCAAATTTTTACAGGAGTTTCTGGAGGCCATTTTCTAAGGAGTACCTATGGAATCGCTATATGGTGAAGATGAGGGGTGGTCATGCAACAATAGAACAACAACTCAAAAGGGCCATAACTTTTGATCCGACCATTTGATCGCGCTTAAATGTTTACAAGAGTTTTTGAAGGATGTTTTTCATGTAGTACCTATGGAATCGCTACTTAGAGAAGATGAGGGGTGGTCACGCAAGATTGGAAGAACACCTTAAAAGGGCAATAACTTTTTATCGAACCTCTGGAACGCGCTCAAAGTTTTACAGGAGTTTTCAGAGGCTGTTTTCCATGGAGTACATATGGAATCGCTACTTGGTCAAGATGAGGGGTGGTCGCTCAAAACCAGAACAATAGCTCGAAATGGCCATAACTTTTGATCAGAACATGTGATCATGCTCAAATTTTTACAAGATTCAAAGGTAGTTTTCCAAGGAGTATACATGGAATTGCTACTGGGTGAAGCTGAGAGATAGTCATGCAAAACAGGACAAACACCTCTAAAGGGCCATAACTTTTGACAATGGAATCGTTACTTGGTGAAGATGAGGGGTGTTCACGCAAGATCGGAAGAACAGCTAAAAAAAGCCATAACTTTTGATTCGACTATTTAATCGCACTCTCATTTTTTTTTTTATCAAATGTAAGAATTATATAGATCAAAAATAGCAAGTCAAGCTTGCGGAACAAGTTGGAAACCAAAAATACATTACATACATCAGAAAAAGGGAATAGACTCCCTTGAACAAACCCTAGCAAAATCCATATGAAATAAAACCAACCTAATAGTAAGACAAGCTTGTGGAATGGTTGGAGACAAGCAGAACATTACATACATCAGCAAAGGGAATAGACTCCCTTGAACAAACCCAGCGGCATTACATATATACATCAGTCTAACCTAACAAACAAGAGGCATCTACTTAGAAACCTAAAAAACCAGCCGCATCAGAAGTAGATGGGTAGCAAGCCAACATGATCCGTTTCAACCTAGCAAATAGGCAGCAAGCCTTCCCATAAACACATCAACCAACAACTCAACACCCAAGCACCTCCGCACCTCATTACTTGCAAATCAAAACTGCAGTTGATAGCAGTATATCTGCTACAATTCCAAAAAGCACCCAGCCAGCAGCTAGCAAACACAAGACCAACGAGAGACTCTCCCTGGAGAACCAATAAGCCAACCAGTTGGCCACATCCAGAAAACATCAAGCAAAATATCTGGTAGTCAGCAATCCAGCAAGGAGAAACCCAAGCAACCAAACTATAAGAAAGCAGTAGAACAGCTAGGGAAATCCTAACAGCAGACCCAAAGGCCACCAATCCAATTAACTGGGAGAAACAGAATAGCTACAGGCAAGAATACTGCAACAAACAATAGCCAAGCTAACAAAGGCAGCAGCATCAAAACTAAAACAAGCAGAGACCCAAAACAGGTACAAGGAATAGGTTCCTAAGTCAAAACCAAGGAACATCATAAAGAGGGTGAGGAAGTAGAGGCTGTGTTGAGTCTCGGCCAAAGAGGAGTTGTTGGAAGGATGACTCTTCCATGAGGCCTTCCCTGATCGGTCAGAAGTGGCAACAACTTTACTCCTTGTCAAATATTGTCTCTTGGGCAGCAGTTCAGCAGTGGTATCATCTTCAGACACAGGCACAACCGAAGGAGAGCCAGGAGGATGGTCACCTAGAGGACCAGTAGGTGTAGCCAATTTGGCCCACTTGCGATCAGAAATACCTGCTCACTCTTCCCTAGCCACAGCGGCCTCAGTAGACATTGGATCAAACTCCGTCTCGCCTTGAGGTTCATCCCAAAGAGGCTGTTTCTCCACAACTTCAGTGTCTGTTGAAGGGTTAGAGCATCCAGAAGGAGTAGGAGTTGTCTGAGCATGCTTTTTGCATTTATGGCTGGAATTGTTGGCACAGGAAGAGGTGTTGTGTCCCAAGGTCTTGCACTATTTGCAAAATTGTGGTAATGATTCATATAGCACTTTCTAGGTCATGGTTACACCATTAGGCAGGGAAATGTTGATCATTTCAAGCAATTTAGCTAACAAATCAGTCTCAACTAGCACTCTGGCGTATGATAACCGAGTCATAGAGGATGTTGGGGTATCCAAGTGGAGCGGTTTCCCTATCACACTTGCTAGTTTAGAGAGGCAAAGCAGGGACTAGTACTAAAGAGGTAAATTAGGAAATCTAATCCATACTGGCATCTGAACCATATCAGAGGTATCAAAATCAAAGAGCTCAGGCATAATTTTCAATATCAAAAGCCGGTCATGTACATAGTAAGGGCCTCTATTTAGCACTTCTAACATATCCATTTCAGAATCAAAATTGAAGATTAACCAACCAGAATCATGCATGGAGAAATTAACATTGCATTTCCAGGAATTATTGACAAAAGTAGAGAGTGAAGTGTAACCTGGAAACTTGCCAGCAATGAACCCAATTAGATCAAACCTCCACCGGTCTTTGTATGTACCCAAATCCGTGTCCAGAAATGTGCAAGATGATGTAGCCGTGTAAGTAGAAAAATGCACCAGGGGAGGGGATTGAGGAACGATGGGAGTACCTATGGGGCAGACTGGGGAGGAAGGCTTATGGCTTTCTGTTGAAGCTTTACTAAGCATATGAGGAGGTGGTGAAGCAGCGGCACCAGTCATCGCCTCAAGGTTGGGGTTTCCAACACCAAACCATGGGTTAGGGGACACAAGTTCACCAAGGGGACCATAGCGAGGTTGGGTTGAGACAGGGGAGGATGTAGTGAGCCCACAGCAGCAAGGAGAAGACAATTGAGGAGTAGCAGAGGGTGTATGGTGTATACCCCTATTTTGATTTTTAGTTCAAACCCTGGAATGGCATTGGAAATTAACAACATCATCAAGGGCTATTGTTGCTCGCAGAGGACTAGGAGGTGGAGGGGAACTGGAGGGGTGCTGCATATCAAGAGAAACACTCCGGCTCAAGGCTCGCTAAGCATTCGATGACGAGGGTCACGATGAACAGTAATCATAGTCTTGCTGGGTAGACCGCAACACTGATGACTTTTTCTTAGATTTTGCCATGAAGAAACAACACAAAGAGACCAGAAGAAGAGTCTATGACAATGCAGAGAGTAAGAGAAGAAGATGTTGCACAGGAAGAGAGGAGAAAAATGCTAACAGTAGCACCGTGACTCTACCTACAACCGAGAGCTTCTCTCTCTTACTTACTAAGAGCTCTTTCTTCTGATAGCTCTTTCTTCATTCTATCGCGCTCTCATTTTTAGAAGAATTGTCGGAGGATGTTTTCCATGGAGTACCTATGGAATCACTAATTGGTGAATATGAGGGATGGTCGCGCAATACCAGAAGAATAGCTCAAAAGGGCCATAACTTTTGATCTGATCGTTTGATCGCACTCAGATATTTACAAGAGTTTCCAGAGATCGTTTTCCGCATAATGCCTATGGAATCACTACTTATTAAAGATAAGGGGTGGTGATGCAAGACTAGAAGAACACCTCAAAAGGGCCATAACATTTTATCCCACCACTGGATCATGCTCAAAGTTTTACAGGAGTTTCAGGAGGATGTTTTCCGTGGAGTACATATGGAATTGCTACTTGGTCAAGATGAGGGGTGGTCGCGCAAGACTGGAACTACAACATTTGCCATGCATTTAGGCATCTTGGTGTTAACATCAAGATCATGCTCTTGCTCTCTTTCTTTATATTTTTGTAATGTTCAAGTTTTATTTTATGTTATATTAATCTCTTGTTTATGATGCGAACCTCATGATCACATGGTCACACAACCCACACGCAAAGACAACAATTCCTAGAAAGCCAAGTAAATCAGGTTTAATAAGAGTGTGACACAAAGATAACTTGTACCTAGGCACCAGCACTATTGAAAATGGAGACCCCCACACAACGAATATTGATTCGTGAACGAGAAGGATAAGGATGACGCCACAAAGATAGTTGTTCTTCGATAAGTTATTTTTCAATTCTTTAGAGAACCATGGAAGGGAGATTATCTCACCAACACACACACACACACAAAGTGCGGCAAACAAGAAGTTTTATTAATATGAATTGTCTAATCTTACTTGTCTAGTTATGCCCTTATTTATAGTGACTCCAAACTAAAATAAACCTAATGGACCCTTTATGTGGACTTATATGATGTCCACTTACAATTAAACCTAAATAATATAAATAAACCCTTAAACTAATAAGAAAATAAATAAATCCGAATTTAATATCCTAAATATGAAAGGATCAGAGTTGTTGCCTTTTAGAAGTCCCATATGCTTTAGGAGAATCAAATCTGAAGGTGGAATTAATTCTGAAATCTTCTTTCCTTTTTGTAGCTAGGATGAATAAGGAATCCTTGTAAGAAAAGGATTCTGAAACATTTATGAATTCTTGCCACACTTGGAAACTATGTTGAAACCTATTAAATATCTTTGTAGAATTAGAAGATTTCCAAAATAAGCTGACACATCCTTTTAGGAAAAGAACCCTAGCCAAATAGGAAGTCCACAAGTCATAAGGAAGTAAACAACAAAACTCGTACAACCTCTTTTGACCTGTGTTTGGATGCCTTGCCGAACTCCGATTAACATGATATTTTAACCCATGGTAGGACAACATGTCATGAGACTCCACATAAAATTTCAGCCCGATCCAAAGGTAGAATTGAGAATTATGACTATTGCTGTAAAATTGGATAGTTGCATATTTTACGTCAAAATCCAAATTTGACCTTGCCTGGATCATATTAGTTTATGCTTTTCATTTCCTTTCCATAATTATGTTCTTATCTTATTTATTTATGTTTCTTTCTTTCATTATGTTTTTCTAAATGTATTATGTCAAGGTGAAAAGGTTACACTAATGGTGTAAGAATAAGTATACTATAAACTTAACATGGACTTTAATGCTTGATATTAACATGTTTTATATTTATTATCTTTCTCACTCTTAATACCTTGCTTGTTAAATGGTTAATCTAGATTTGTGTTGAACAACCCTTGGTACAACAAATACTTGGCACTTTTATAGCCTAACTGTATAGTATAACCGACACCTATGCTATGAAAGGAACTTGATTTGTTGTTAACATAAGTTGTCACTATGAATACCTGATAATATTTAAAAGCACTGGTATTAGTCGAATATGATAACTAATGTGATCATGTTAACAATTTATAATCTGATTGGAACCTTCTTTGTGTGTGGTTTCCAGTTGTGTAATAAGAGTTTATACTATACTTGTTTGAAGTACCATTAGTTAATCCTCTAACCTTGACATTTGTTTTTATCATTGTTTAATCCTCACATTAATCTTACATCTCAAAGTCCTCTTTATTACTACTACTACTACTACTACTACTATTATTATTAGTATTAGTATTAAAGGAACTTGATTTGTCGTTAACAAAAGTTATCACCATGAATACCTGATAATATTTACAAGTATTGGTATTACCCGAATAAGATAATTAATGTAATCACTACTTGTTGAAGATGAGGGGTGGTCGCGCAAACTGGAAGAACACCTCAAAAAGGCCATAACTTTTTCACCCACCACTGGATTGCGCTCAAAGTTTTCATGAGTTTTCGGAGACAGTTTTCCATGGAGTACCTATGGAATCGCTAATTGGTGAATATGAGGGGTGGTCGCGCGTGACCGGAACGACAGCTCAAAAAGGCAATAACTTTTGATCCGACCATTTGATCACGCTCAAAGTTTTACAAGAGTTTACGGATGATGATTTTCGTTGAGTACATATGGAATCGCTAATTGGTGAATATGAGGGGTGGTCACGCAAGACAGGAAGAACACCTCGAAAGGGCCATAACATTTTATCCGACCACTAGATGGCGCTCAAATTTTTACAGGAGTTTCCAGAGGTCGTTTTTCGTGGAGTACCTATGGAATCATTACTTGGGCAAGATGAGGGGTGGTCACACAAAAGAAGAACAACAACTCAAAAGGGTCATAAATTTTAATCTGGCCGCTCAATTATGCATAAATTTTTATAGGAGTTTCCAGAGGTTATTTTCCGCGGAGTGCCTATGGAATCACTACTTGGAGAAGATGAGGGGTGGTCGCATAAGACCGAAAGAATAGCCCAAAAGGGCTATAAATTTTGATCGTGCTTAAATTTTTACAAGAGTTTCTCAAAGCTATTTTCCGTGGAGTACCTTTGGAATCTCTAATCGGTGAATATGAGGGGTGGTCGCGCAAGACTTGAAGAAGAGCTCAAAAGGGCCATAACTTTTGATCTGACCGTTTGATCGTGCTCAAAGTTTTACAGGAGTTTATGGAGGTTGTTTTCCATGTAGTACAAATGGAATCGCTTCTTGGTGAAGATGAGAGGTGGTCGCGCAAGACAGGAACAATAGCTCAAAAGGGTCATAACTTTTTATTCAATCGTTTGATCGCGCTTAAATTTTTAGAGGAGTTTCTGGAGGCTGTTTTCCGTGAAGTGCCTATGGAATCGTTACTTGGGGAAGATAAGGGGTGGTCGCGCAAAAGAAGAAGAACAGCTCAAAAGGGCCATAACTTTTAATCCGACTGCTCAATCACGCTCAAATTTTTTGAGGAGTTTCTAGAGGCCATTTTTCGCAGAGTGCCTATGGAATTGCTACTTGGTAAAGATGAGGGGTGGTAACGCAAGACCGAAAGAATAGCTCAAAAGGGTTATAACTTTTGATCCAACATTTTTGTTTGCCCTAAAAATTTAATAAGAGTTTCCATAGGCTGTTTTCTGTGAAGTGCCTTTGGAATCGCTAATTGGTGAATACGAGGGGTGGTCACGTAAGACTTGAAGAATAACTCAAAAGGGCCATAACTTTTAACCCGATTGTTTGACTGCGCTTAAATTTTCACAAAAGTTTCTCGAGTCCATTTTCCATGGAGTACCTATGGAATTTCTAATTGGTGAAGATGGCGCTTAAAGTTTTACAGGAGCTTACGGAGGCCCTTTTTCATAGAGTACATATGGAATCACTACTTGGTGAAGATGAGAGGTGGTCGCGCAAGACAGGAACAAAAGCTCTAAAGAGTTATAACTTTTTATATGATTGTTTGATCATTCTTAAATTTTTACATGAGTTTCCGAAGGCAGTTTTCTGTGGAGTACCTATGGAATCGCTAATTGGTGAATATAGGAGGTGCTCACCCAAGACCAAAAAAACAACTCAAAAGGGCCATAACATTTGATCTGACTGCTGGATCGCGCTCAAAGTTTTACAAGAGTTTCCGTTTTCCATGGAGTACTGATTAGTACTTAAAAGTGCATATTTATCAAGATTTTATATCATCATTTTGCACTTAAAGTATTAATAACTCCTTAACTAAAGCATGTTTATAATAACAAGTCTAATACTATAGAATGCCTTAATATATGGTAAATGTTCATCTTAAATGCAAGCCTATCAAATAAATCAAAGGATTGATTGACGAGTTCAAGTATGGAAATTGAAAGGACAAGAAGAGGGCCAAACTTAGAAAAGAGATGTTGGTGCAGTCCAAACTAGAACACTATTTGGTAATTGGGTTATATCTCGAGTTCTAGATGTCAAAATGATCTCAAATTTTTACACAAATTCAGTAAGACATAGGCCTACAACTTTCATGTGGACACCAAGATCTAAGAAGGCCGTTTGCAAGTCCAAATTATAGCAACAACAGAGAAGTCCAAATCTGTCATGCAGCCCAAACATTGTTTAGTGTTTAGCCCATATTTGGAGTTCTAGAAGTCCAAATGACCTCCATTTTTTTTTCTTGGAAAGCTGAGTCAATTTCCTACAACTTTCATGTTTTCAAGTAGTCTCAGTTCTGATGCTAGTAATTTCGTTTTATTCAGACAAGAAGATAAGGATTTTCACAAAGTTAAGAGTTGGCCACCCACTCAACAATTAGTCATCAAATCAATAATTCAGAATTTTGGCCTATAAAAGGAGGCATTTGCCATGTATTTAGGGGCTTGGTTATTCAGATCAAGTTCATGCTCTTTATTTCTCTCTTTATATATTTTTTGTAATTCTTAAGTTTTGCTTTCATTAATATCTTGTTTATGCTTTTCATTTCCTTTCCTTTCCTAGTTAACTTGTATCTTATTTATGTTCTTGTTTTGTTTATTTATGTTTCTCTTCTTCATTATGTTTAGCTAAGTTTATTATGTCAAGGTGAAAAGGTTACACTAATGGTGTAAGAATAAGTATCGTGTAAACTCAACATGGACCTTAATGTTTAATATTAACATGTCTTATCTTTTTATCTTAATAATTCATAATACCTTGCTTGTTAACTGGTTAATCTAGATTTGTGTTGTATAACACTTGGTACAACAAATGCTTGGCACTCTCATAGCCCAACCGTATGGTATTACCTACACCTGTGCTATAAAAGGAACTTGATTTGTTGTTAACATAAGTAAGCATCATGAATTCCTGGGAATATTTAAAAGTTTGGTGTTACGTAAATAAGATAATTAATATGATCATGTTAACAATTTATAATGAGCTATTAACGACAAATCATCCGATTGGAACCTCCTTCGTGTGTGGTTTCCAAATTGAGTAATAAGAGTTTATACTATACTTGTTTGAAGTACCATTAGTGGATCCTCTAACCTTGACATTTGTTTTTATCATTGTTTAATCCTTACAGTAATCTTTCATCTCAAGGTTCTCATTAATTTCTTCCTCTTTTTATTACTACTACTACTACTACTACTACTACTATTTAAATTCTTGTTATATTTTATGTGCGTTAAGTATGCTCTGTGTTTTATCAAGGATCCTGACATTATTGGTCCTGCCTTGTTCATTCGCATCAAAAATCTATCTTTGATCTTTTCATAAACTTAGTATATAGGCTGGAAATCTATGACCCGATCTTTTAGATCATTCTCAGGTATAACAACGCCACGTACTAAGTATTATTATTATTATTACTATTAATATTATTATTACTATTACTATTATTGTTATGATTGTTGTTATGATTGTTGTTGTTGTTGTTGTTGTTGTATTGTTATTTATAATTTATACAATTAACCTCTTTGTGGTTCGACCCCGGTCTTGTCAGGTTATTTATTACTTCGACACTCCTGCACTTGGAAGAAGACATCAATCTTTTGGTCATGTCAAGTACCTATGGAATCGTTACTTAGGGAAGATGAGGGGTGGTCGCGCAAAAGAAGAAGAACAACTCAAAAGGGCTATAACTTTTAATTCGACCTCTAGATAGTGCTGAAAGTTTTACAGGAGTTTTCGGAGGCCGTTTTCCATGGAGTACCGATGGAATCGCTTCATGGTGAAGATGAGGGGTGGTCGCGCAACACTGAAACAACAACTCAAAAGGGCCATTACTTTTAATCCGACCTCTAGATGGTGCTTAAAGTTTTATAGTAGTTTTCGAAGATCATTTTTTGTAGAGCACTTATGGAATCGCAAATTGGTGATGATGAGGGGTGGTTGTGCAAGACTGGAACTACAGCTCAAAAGGGCCATAATTTTTTATCCGACCTCTAGATCATGCTGAAAGTTTTACAGGAGTTTCTGGAGGTCGTTTTTCATGGAGTACCGATTGAATTGCTACTTGGTGAAGATGAGAGGTGGTCGCACAAGACAAGAACAAAACTTTAAAAGGGTCATAACTTTTTATCTGATCGTTTGATTGCACTTAAATTTTTACATGAGTTTTCGGAGGTAGTTTTTCATAGAGTACCTATGGAATCGCTAATTGTTGAATATGAGAGGTGGTTACCCAACATCGGAACAACAGCTCAAAAGGGGCATAACTTTGGTCCGATCATTGGATCGCACTTAAAGTTTTACAAGAGTTTTCAAAGGCCATTTCCTTGGAGTACCTATGGAATCGTTACTTGGAGAAGATGAGGGGTGGTCGTGTAAAACCAGAATAACAGCTCAAAAGGGCCATAACTTTTTATTCGATCATTTGATGGCGCTCAAAGTTTTATAGTAGTTTTCAGAGGCCGTTTTACTTGGAGTACATATGGAATCGCTACTTGGTGAAGATGAGGGATGGTCGTGCAAGACCGGAACAACAACTCCAAATCACCATAACTTTTGATCCGAGTATTTGATAGCGCTCAAATTTTTACAATAGTTTCCGGAGGCCGTTTTCCATGAAGTACCTATGTAATCATTACAAGGTGAAGATGAGGGGTGACAACACAAGACCGGAAGAACAGCTCAGAAAGGCCATAACTGTTGATCTAACCATTTGATAGCACTTAAACTTTTATAAGACTTTTTGGATGCCGTTTTTCATAGAGTACCGATGGAATCGTTACAAGGTGAAGATGAGGAGTGGTTGTGCAATACAAAAAGAACAGCTAAAAAAGGCCATAACTTTTGATCTTACCGTTAGATCACGCTCAAAGTTTTACAAGAGTTTCCGAAAGCTATTTTTCATGAAGTACCTATGGAATTGCAAATTGGTGTAGATGAGTGGTGGTCGTGCAAGTCTAGAAGAATATCTCAAAAGGGCCATAACTTTTTATCCAACCGTCGGATCGCGCTCAAAGTTTTAGAGGAGTTTCTGGAGGCCATTTTCCATGGAGTACATATGGAATCGTTACTTGGTAAAGATAAGGAGTGGTCACACAAGATAGGAAGAACATCTCAAAATGGTCATAACTTTTGATCCGATTGCTCAATTGAGCTCAAATATTTTTAACGGCGTATCTATGGAAGCGCTACTTGGTAAAGATAAGGGGTGGTCGCGTATGACCAGAACAATAGCTCAAAAGGGCCATAAGTTTTTATCCAACCATTTGATCGCGCTCAAATTTTTACAAGAGTTCCCAAAGCCGTTTTCTATGGAGTACCTATGGAATCGCTAATTGGTGAATATGAAAGGTGGTCGCGCAAGACTGGAAGAACAGCTCAAAAGAGCAATAACTTTTGATCCTACCATTTGATCGCGCTCAAAGTTTTACAAGAGTTTACGGAGGATGATTTTCATTGAGTACATATGGAATCGCTAATTGGTGAATATGAGGGGTGGTCGCGCAAGATAGGAAGAACGCCTCAAAAGGGCCATAATTTTGTATCTGACCATTGGATGGAGCTCAAATTTTTACATGAGTTTTCAAAGGGTTTTTTCCATAGAGTACATATAAAATCATTACTAGTGAAGATGAGGGGTGGTCGCGTAAAAGCAAAAGAACAGTTCAAAAGGGCCATAACTTTTGATCCGACCATTTGATAGTGCTTAAATTTTTACAAGAGTTTTCGGAGGCCGTTTTTCGTAGAGTACCGATGGAATCATTACATGGTGAAGATGATCGATCGCCATGCAAGGTCACAATTACAGCTCAAAAAGGCCATAGCTATTGATACTACTATTTGATCACCCTCAAATTTTAAAACACATAAGGTTTAATTAACGAAAAAGGTTGCAGATGTGAATTCTAAATTCACGGTTTTATACTATGAAAATAAAATATATGATGATTTCCTTCTTAATAGGTTTTCAAGACCTTTAAATAGGCTAGAAAATCCAACTCTACTAAGAAACAACTAGAAATCTAAAAGCATACTGGAATAAAACATGAATCTGAATTAAATCATAAAATCTAAAAGATTTAGGAAAAATAACAAAATTAACCCAAATAAAAACTTTCAGGCCTAGTTCTGGGAGATCCAATAGTATAATAAGAGAAAAAGTGACTTCCTATAGAGGTCGTTTTCCTTGAAGTAGCCATGGAATGACTACTTGGTGAAGAGGAGGTCTGGTCGCACTAGACCAAAATAATAGCTTTAAAGGGCCATAACTTTTAATGTGATTGTTGGATTGTGCTCAAATTATTAAAGGAGTTTGTGGAGGTTGTTTTCCTTAGAGTAGTAATGGAACCATTACTCATTGAAAAGGAGGTGTGGCTGCACCAAACCGGAAGTACGGCTCAAATGGGCAATAACTTTTGATTCGTCTGTTGGATCGTGCTTAAATTTTTACAAGAGTTTCCGTAGATCATTTTCCTTGGGGTACCTATGCAATGCCTATCCATTGAAGAGGAGGTCTGGTTGCGCCAAACCGGAATAACAGCTCAAAAGGCCATAATTTTTTATCCGACTATTGGATCGCACTCACATTTTTGCAGTAGTTTTCGAAGGTCGTTTTCCTTGTAATGCCTTTGGAATCCCTATTCGTTGAAGAGGAAGTCTGGTCACACCAGACCGGAATAAAAACTCAAAAGGCCAATAACTTCTGATTTGATCGTTGGACTGATCTCAAATTTTTACAGTAATTTTGGGAGGTCATTTTTCTTATAGCAGCTATGGAATGGGTACTTGGTGAAAACGAGGTCTGATCGTTGGATGATGCTCAAAATTTTTACAAGAGTTTCTAAAGGCTATTTTCCTTTGAGTACTTATGGAATCACTAATCGTTGGAAAGGTGGTCTTGTCGGACTAGACTAGAATAACAACTCAAAAGGGCCATAACTTTTGATCCGATCGATGGATCACATTCAAATGTTAAAAGGAAATTCTAGAGGGCGTTTTCCTTGGCTTACCTATAGATTCACTACTCGTTGTAAAGGAGGTGTGATAATGTGAGACCTGAATACTGGCTCAAAAAGGCCTTAACTTTTGATCAGGCCATTGGATCGCGCTCAAAATATTGAGTTTCCAGAGGCTATTTTTCTTATATTTCATATGGGATCCCTACTCGTTGAAGAAGAAGTCTAGTCAAGCCAAACCCGAAGAACATATCAAAAGGGCCATAACTTTTGATCTGATCGTTGGACACACTCAAATTTTTACATGAGTTTTCAATGGTTGTTTTCCTTGGAGTACCTATAAATTGCTGCTTGGTGAAGATGAAGTCTTGTCACTCCAGACTAGAAGAACAACTCAAAATATTCATAACCTTTGATTCGATTGTTGGATAACGCTCAAATTTTAATAGAAGTTTTTGGAGTCTGTTTTCCTTAGAGTACCATTGGAATTGCTACTCATTGAAGAGGAGGTCTGGTCGT
>NC_133301.1:6706520-6736251 GCF_005239225.2 Populus alba | reverse complement strand
TTAAATTCAGATTTATTTATTTTATTGTTATTTTCTTCTTAGTTAGGGTTTATTTATATTATTTTGGTTTAATTGTAAGTGGGCATCATATAAGTCCACATAAGGGTCCATTAGGGTTTATTTTAGTTTGCAGTCACTATAAATAAGGGTATAACCAGACATGTAAGGTCAGACAATTCATATTAATAAGGTCATCCTTATACTTCTCGTTCACGAAATCAATATTCGTTGGGTGAGGGTCTCCGTTTCCAATATGCTTGTGCCTAGGTACAAGTATCTTTTGTGTCACACTCCTATCAAACCTGATTTACTTGGCTTTCCAGGAATTGGTGTCTTTGCGTGTGGGTTGCGTGACCACGAGGTTCGCATCATTTGTATCAGAGACTTGGCCTCCATTAATCAGGTTATATCCTTCTGTAAAATTTTCGTTTCTTATTGTTTCGCAAAAAAAAAAAAAAATTCCTTACTGTCCAATTTCTTCTTCTCTTGATTTGGTATCATATCAGGAAAAAAAAAAAAGTTATTTCGTTTGGTTCCTAACCAAAATATATCAGTGGTATAAAAAAAAAGTCATTCAAAAACGCATTCGTTTGTTTCTACCGCAGAAAACTAAACAAAGGAACATTTGACCAAATCAACTTGGAATGAGCTCAAATTTGATTATGTTATTAGTGGGACCCTAATCGCACCATATATTTATTTTGGGGTCAATTGGATATCGTTTGCTTTGGGTTTCAAATTCAGGTCTAATTAGGTCTAATTCATAACGTTTTTGCGTCAGTCTATCAAGCCTTATCAAATTTTATATTGCTGAAATTTCATATTCTGTCTATTTGGGTTGGTAGAGCACTATATCTGAAATTTTAGCTTAATTGGACATCATTGACTTTAGGTTCTAGATTCGGCTTAACTCGTCGTAAACAAGTCTGTTTTGCGTCAACTTTTAAAATTCACTTTCTTTCTGTTATTTTCATTCCTTGCAGTATATGTTCAACATATCCGACTTATTTAGGTGCCGTTTCATCATATTTTGCATATTTCTTTTCAATTTTTATTCGAGTCTTCAGTTTTGTTTGTATTTCAGATAGATTCGCTTGCTACTCGTGAGACAATCATCACAATTTTGTTTTTTCTTGTTTTCTGGTTTTTTTGCTTCTTGAGTCATATATACATATTTGGATTGCGTTGCTAAAATTGGTTCTATTTGGTGTTGGTTTCAGTTCTGTAAGAACCACAAAAAGGTTAGACGAGAGGTGTGCGATTTTAGGATATTAAGGGTTTTGAGTGAAACAGGAGCGATGGGGATATTTTTTTTTTACCCACTAACCAATATTTGAAGGTACTAAAACCAACTTGGCAGCGCAATCCAAATATATATATGACTCAAGAAGCAATAAAAACCAGAAAACAAGCAAAAACGAAACTGAGATGATAGTCTCGCGAGTAGCAAGCGAGTATATCCAAAATACAAACGAAACTGAAGACTCGAATAACAATAGAAACGAAATATGCAAAATATGATGAAACAACACCCAAATATGCAACAGAAAAAAAAAATGAAAACAATAGAAAGAAAGCGAATTTCAAAACTTGACGCAAAACAAACTCGTTTACGACAAGTCAAGTCTGAATCTGGAACCTAAAGTCAATGATGTCCAATTGAGCTAAAATTTCAGATATAGTGCTCTACCAACCCAAATAGACAGAATATGAAATTTGAGCAATTTATGATAAGGTTTGATAGACTGACAGAAAAACGTTATGAATCAGACCTAATTAGACCTGAATTTGAAACCCAAAGCAAACGATATCCAATTGACCCCAAAATCAATATGTGGTGCGATTAGGGTCCCAGTAATGAGTGTATCAAATTTGAGCTAATTCCGAGTTGATTTGGTCCAATTTGCCCTTGTTAAGTTTTCTACGCCTTAAAACCAATAAACATGTTTTTGAACGATTTTTTTTTCTTTTTTTGTATTTTTTCTTCTACTGATATATTTTGGACTGTAACTAAACAAAATAACTAATTTTTTTTTAATATGCTGCAAAATCAAGGAGAAGAAGAAATTGGACACTAAGGAATATTTGCGGAAACAACAAGAACGAAAATTTCAGAAGGATATAACCTGATTAATGGAGCCAAGCTTTGATACCAAATAATGCGAACCTCGTGATCACATGGTCACGCAACCCACACATAAGGACACCAATTCCCGAAAGCCAAGTAAATCAGGTTTGATAGGAGTATGACACAAAGATAACTTGTACCTAGGCACCAGCACTATTGAAAACGGAGACCCCCACCCAACGAATATTGATTCGCGAATGAGAAATATGATGACACCACGAAGACAGTTTGATGCGAACCTCGTGATCACGTGGTCACGCAACCCACAATCAAGATTGAGATCTTATCCCGGAAAGCCGAAATAGATCCGATAGGAGTGTGACACAATGGAAACCTGCCCCAAGGCACCAACACTATTGGAATGAGTAGAATGACGCCACGAAGCCAGTTAATCTTTGATAAGTCAGATTCAGTTCGTTTAAGAACTGAAGAATGCAAGAATCACTCTCACACGTTAAAACTGAAAAATTCAGAATAATAATCATCAAAGCTGCCGAAATTGTGGCTTACATGAGTTTAAATAGTTCTTGAAAAATTAACCCTAATGGACCTCTTATGTGGACTTATATGAGGTCCACTCAAAACTGGCCCAAAACCCTAAACTAAAAAGCCCATAACCTGATCCAAACAAACCTTGGATCCTAGCTGAAAACAAACTATTAATTAAGCCCAAACATGAAAGAAAATAATAAAAATAAGTAACTTGTCATTAAATACCACCAGCCCTTCTTTCCTTGTGTAGCCAGGATGAATAAGGAATCCTTATAAGAAAAGGATTCTGAAACATTAATGAATCCTTGCCACACTAGGAGATTATATTGCAACTCATTAAAGATCCTTGTGGAACTAGGAAATTCCCAAAACCAGCTCCCACATCCTTGGAGGAAAAGAATCCTAATCAAATAGGAAGTCCACAAGTCAAATGGAAGTAAATAACAAAATCCGTACAGCCTCTGTTGACCAGTATTGGGGTGCCTTCCCGAACTCCAAGGTAGCAAGATATGTCTGGAGAGTCCACATAAAAAATTAGCCCGATCCAACGGTCAGATAGAGAATTATGACTGTTGCGCTTTTTACGCCAAAATCCGAATCTGACCTTACTTGGGTCGTATCACAGGGCTGAACCGTATCACAGTTGTTCTTCGATAAGTCGTTTTCAGTTATTTAGAGAACCATGGAAGGGAGATTATCTCACCAACACACATACACAAAGTGCAGCAAACAAGAAGTTTTATTAATCTGAATTGTCTTCCTTACATGTCTGGTTATGCCCTTATTTATAGTGACTGCAAACTAAAATAAACCCTAATGGACCCCTTATGTGGACTTATATGATGCCCACTTACAATTAAACCCAAATAATGTAAATAAACCCTAAACTAAGAAGAAAATAACAATAAAATAAATAAATCCGAATTTAATATCCTAAATATGATAGGATCAGATTTGTAGCCCTTTATAAGTCCTATATAAGCTAGGAGAATCAAATCTGAAGGTAGAATTAGTTGTGAAATCTTCTTTCCTTTTTGTAGCTAGGATGAATAAGGAATCCTTGTAAGAAAAGGATTCTGAAACATTTATGAATCCTTGCCACACTTGGAAACTATGTTGTAGCCCATTAAAGATCTTTGTAGAATTAGGAGATTCCCAAAATAAGCTGCCGCATCCTTTTAGGAAAAGAATCCTAGCCAAATAGGAAGTCCACAAGTCAAAAGGAAGTAAATAACAAAACCCGTACAGCCTTTGTTGACCCGTGTTTGGATGCCTTGCCAAAACTCCAATGAGATGATATTTTTAACCCAAGGTACGAAACATGTCAGGAGTCTCCACGTAAACTTTTTCAGCCCGATCCAAACGATAGGATTGAGAATTATGACTATTTCCGTAAAACTAGATAGTTACGCATTTTACATCAAAATCTGAATTTGACCTTGCCTGGATCGTATCATACCACTAACAAAGAAAATATGAGGAGTGTAAGACGTGTTTTGACTAGCATACATTTAGTGTATGTTAGGATCTCAGGTAAGGGGATCACCATGTATCGACTAGCATACATTTAGTATATGTTATGATCGCAGGTAAGGGGATCACCATGTATCGACTAGCATACATTTAGTATATGTTATGATCCCGGGTAAGAGGATCACGTGTATTAACTAGTGTATATTTAGTGTATGTTAGGGTCTTGGGAAAGGGATCTCCATATGTTAATGCGAATAGGGTGATGATGATACCAATGAAAATGGTATTAGTAATGTGTTGGGTGAAACAATTATGGTTGATTTTTATGGAATCTTGAATGGAATTTCGAAATGAAAGATGAAACAGTTTTATTAGATGAATGAGAAGGAGTTCTAATGGAAACGGTTTCTGGACTCTCCCTCTCTCTCCCTCTCTCTCTCTAATCTGTATTGTCTATGATCTCTTTGGTTCATAGTTGGATTGTCACCATTTTTTAGTATGTTGTCCGTCAGAACATGCTCTACATCTTGACCGAACGGATCATCATTCCAATCAATGAATTGTGAGATACAGGCCTCGTAATTCTGAGGTTGTTGAAGCTCGATCTCTTTGGTTCACCGTTGGATCGTCACCATATTTGAGTATGTTGTCCATTAGAACATGATCTAGATCTTGACCGAAGGGATCATCGTTTCAATCAATGAAATGAGAGATACTGGCCTCGTAATTCTTTGAGATAAGGGGAGTAGCTGCACCTTTTTCAGTGGGTTGTCTTTCTGGATTTCCATTACCAGCTATAAACATGATAATCTCTCATTAGAGCTTTGCTCTCTCTAGTATTTGTCTATTGCCATAATGTCTCTATGTTCTGGTGTGGAATCTGTTCCAATGGTTAGCTGTAACATTAAACAACACAATGAAGTTAAGTCTGGACATACCTTAAGATTAGAGCTAAAAGATATGTTGAATAGTCATCATATGAAGATTTCTCAGTTTCCTAGTGACCATCAAGCTGATTCTAAAGCTAGCATAGAGAAATCCTCTACTCTCCAGGCTCCTCATGTTGTTTCAGAAATGAATCATGTGCTGGGTTCTAAAGTTGATGAATTGAAAGTAGGGTCTCCGCAACAAGAACAACTAAACCTTAAGACCAAACTGAATTTTTTAAATGCTTTGAAGGGTTCTGTTGTTGATGTCAAGGAGGGTAGGAAGAACATTGATTTTAATCCAATTCGAAATCTGCATTTTGAACCCCCCGCTATGACAAATGGTCGTATAACAGTAGCTCCTCCACTTGATGTGTTTGACGATGGCTGTGAACTTTGGAAATCCACCCTAGCTGGTCATTTATATGGGTTAGAAATTACCATATCCTGTTGTTAATTCGATTGCCAAAAGGATATGGGGCTTCTATGGTCTATTAGAAGTTTTATCTTCGAATAATGGTTTCTACCTTTTCACTTTTGATTCTGTTGATTGCGCCATTAATGTTCTGGAAATAGCCCCATGTCACATGGCAAACAGACCTTTGGTGCTTAAACGTTGGCAACCGAACATGCAATTTTTGAAAGGTGATTTGGTCAGAGTTCCAGTATGGGTTAGGCTGTATAATGTTCCTGATACGATCCAGCCAAGGTCAAATTCGGATTTTGACGTAAAATGCGCAACTATCCAGTTTTACGGAAATAGTCATAATTCTCAATCCCACCGTTGGATCGGGCTGAAATTTTACGTGAAGGCTCCTGACATGTTTTCGTACCTTGGGTTCAAATATCATGTCAATTGGAGTTCGGCAAGGCATCCAAACACGGGTCAACAGAGGCTGTACGGGTTTTGTTATTTACTTCCTTTTGACTTGTGGACTTCCTATTTGGCTGGGATTCTTTTCCTAAAAGAATGCGGCAGCTTATTTTGGGAATCTCCTAATTCTACAAAGATCTTTAATGGGCTGCAACATAGTTTCCAAGTGTGGCAAGGATTCATAAATGTTTCAGAATCCTTTTCTCGCAAGGATTCCTTATTCATCCTAGCTACAAAAAGGAAAGAAGATTTCAGAACTAATTCTACCTTCAGATTTGATTCTCCTAGCTTATATAGGACTTCTAAAGGGCTACAAATCTGATCCTGTCATATTTAGGATATTAAATTCGGATTTATTTATTTCAATGTTATTTTCTTCTTAGTTTAGGGTATATTTATATTATTTGGGTTTAATTGTAAGTGGGCATCATATAAGTCCACATAAGGGGTCCATTAGGGTTTATTTTAGTTTGCAGTCACTATAAATAAGGGCAAAACCAGACATGTAACAAGACAATTCATATTAATAAAACTTCTTGTTTGCCGCACTTTGTGTGTGTGTGTTGGTGAGATAATCTCCCTTCCATGGTTCTCTAAAGAACTGAAAACGACTTATCGAAGAACAACTGTCTTCGTGGCGTCATCCTTATACTTCTCGTTCGCAAATCAATATTTGTTGGGTGGGGGTCTCCGTTTCCAATAATGCTGGTGCCTAGGTACAAGTTATCTTTGTGTCACACTTCTATCAAACCTGATTTACTTGGCTTTTCCGGGAATTGGTGTCTTTGCGTGTGGGTTGCGTGACCTCGTGATCACGAGGTTTGCATCATTTGGTATCAGAGCTTGGCTCCATTAATCAGGTTATATCCTTCTGAAATTTTCGTTTCTTGTTGTTTCCGCAAAAAAAAAAAAAAAAAATTCCTTAGTGTCCAATTTCTTCTTCTCTTGATTTGATATCATATAAAAAAAAAAAAAAGTTATCTCGTTTCGTTCCTGAACAAAATATATCAGTTGCATTAAAACAAAGGAAAAAAAAAAACAAAGAAAAAGTCATTTGTTTGTTTTTTTTTTTGGTAAGCTGACTTATGTATTAAAAGAAAATGATACAAAGAATATAATGGGCATACCCAAGATTTACAATGAGGACAGAAACGAAAACCAACAAATGGCTACAGGCTAGCCACAACAAAACAAAACTTGGACCAACTAGATATGCTAGGGGTACAAAAACAACCAGCTAAACATCAAATTAAGAGTCCATGTTATTGACCCTCCAAAGTCTTTGGATCCTTATGTTTTCATCTGTTTGTTGAATATTCCTCATCAAAACAAGCTTATCGCGAATGATACATTCGATTTGATCAAAAACCAAATTCAAAGCTTTAGACACATCTGCAAAGATCCTTGCATTCCGTTCTTGCCAGATACAATACACTGTAGCTGCGAAACCCAGTTTACGAGAAAAGTTGACGAAACTTTTTCCATGCCAAGAGACAGTGGCCAATCGAGAAAAGTCATTTGTTTGTTTCTGCTGCAGAAAACTAAACAAAGGAAAATTTGATCAAATGAACTCAGAATGAGCTCAAATTTTGTTCTGTTATTACTGGGACCCTAATCGCAACACATATTGATTTTGGGGTCAATTGGATATCGTTTGCTTTGGGTTTCAAATTCGGGTCTCATTAGGTCTGATTCATAACATTTTTGCGTCAGTCTATCAAACCTTATCGTCAGTCATTAGGGCTGAAATTTTACGTGGAGGCTCCTGACATGTTTTCGTAAAACTGGATAGTTGCGCATTTTACGTCAAAATCCGAATTTGACCTTGGCTGGATCGTATCAGTTCCTCTTGAGTATTGGACTATTAAGGGGCTGAGTTGTATAGCGAGTGCTATTGGGGTTCCCCTTCATGCTGATCGTACTACATTGTTGCGTAAAAGGCTTAGCTACGCAAGAGTTTGTGATGCGGACCAGCCCAGAAACACCAGCAAGGACCCATTACATGTTCCAAATGGACCAATGACTCGGTCCAAGACAAAGACATTGAAAGACGCATTGAATGCATTGGTTTTGAAGGTTTCCACCAAGTCAGAATTGGAAGGTCCATTGGAGTATCAAGAAGAGATCCTAGTACATCTTATCCATGTGGAAGAGGAGTCCAATACAACCTTATTTGGGCCATGAGATAAGGGCTTTATTTTATTTTGTTAGCTACAACCCAAGGCTTGTTTGGGCTTAATTCATACTTTGTTTTAAGCTAGGATCCAAGGCTTGTTTGGATTAAGTTATGGGCTTTTCCTTTTAGGGTTATGGGCTTTTCATTTTAGGGTTTTGGGCCAGTTTTGAGTGGACCTCATATAAGTCCACATAAAGGGTCCATTAGGGTTAACTTTTCAAGAACTATTTAAACTCATGTAGGCCAAAATTTCGGCAGCTTTGATGATTATTATTCTGAACTTTTCAGTTTTAACGTGTGAGAGTGATTCTTGCATTCTTCAGTTCTTGAACGAACTGAATCTGACTTATCGAAGATTAACTGGCTTCGTGGCATCATTCTACTCATTCCAATAGTGTTGGTGCCTTGGGGCAGGTTTCCATTGTGTCGCACTCCTATCAAACCTGTTTCGGCTTTCCGGGATCAGATCTCAATCTTGATTGTGGGTTGCGTAACCACGTGATCACGAGGTTCGCATCAGTTTGCGTTGAGATAGATGCTTCAAAGACTCTGGTTAAGGAATACGACCTTCACTGTCCAAATGGGGTATACGTAACAATCTCAGCTGATTATGAATGGATACCGTTAAGGTGCAATAATTGCAACATCTTTGGACACACCACAGCGATTTGTACTACTAATAAAGTTGCTCATCCTACAGTGGTGGCAGAGGGTGTGAGGAAAGTAGGAGCTGTGATCTCTAAATCTGCGGATAACAAACAGAATCAGTTTCAATGGCAGGTAGTTGTTAAATGAAATAAGGGTTCTGTAAGTGGTGAGAATGGTTCGTGTGCACCAAAAGCGCATAAGAATGAGAATGAGAATGGTTGCTCAACATCTGATTGTAATGATCATGTGACATCAGATATGTGCAATGCTATTTGCCATGAAGACAAAACTCCCACCTCTCCTCGTGTTTTGAGAGACATGGAGCAGGAGGAAGGGGTAGATGTACTGGTTTAGATCAAAGTTTAGTCGTCTCCAATAGAGATGCTTGTGCGACCGTGAACCAGGTTCTCTCTACTATTAGTCATGAGCTGAATGTTGATGTTGCAGCAATGGGAGGTGATATAAATGGAGAAAAAAATGAGAAGGAGCCGATGTCACTCATCCCGACAAGTCCACAAACTCCAAATTCCACCGATGGGAAAACTGTTAATCAATCAGCTATTAAGACTGGCGACTCTATGGAGAAAAAGAAAAAGGTTCAAAGAAGAATAAGAAATCTGTTCCCCGCGGGTGCATGTCAAGGTAACCTTTATGTTGTTGTTTGTACTCCTCTCTATTTTCTTATAATGATTGGATGTTGGAATGTTAGAGGTTTGAATGACCCCATAAAGCATTCAGAATTGCGTTGGCTAATCCATCAAGAGAGGATGGTTTTTTTTGGTTTGGTTGAAACTCGGGTTAGAGAAAAGAATAAAGATAATATTTCTAATCTTCTTCTGCGTAATTGGTCCTTCTTGTACAATTATGATTTCTCTTCCCGTGGTTGTATTTGGGTTTGTTGGAATGCTGATGTGGTGAAGGTGGATGTCTGCGGTATGTCAGACCAGGCTATCCATGTTTCTGTCACTATATTAGCTACCAGTATTTGTTTTAATACTTCAATCATTTATGGAGACAATAATGCATCCTTACGTGAGATATTATGGTCTGATATAGTGAATCGTAGTGCTGAATGGGAGTTAACCCTATGGATTCTTATGGGTGACTTTAATGCTATCTGCAACCCGTCAGAAAGGTCAGGAGGGACTACTACGTGGGATGGCCAGATGGACAGGTTGGAAACATGTATTTGAGATGCGAAAGTGGATGATCTTCGGTATTCTGGTATGCATTATACATGGACGAACCAATGTATTGAGAATCTGATTATGCGGAAGCTAGATAGAGTACTTGTGAATGAGAAGTGGAATCTGCACTTCCCATTATTGGAAGCGAGATTCTTGCCTGCTGGTATGTCTGATCATTCTCCCATGGTGGTAAAGGTTACTGGCAATGTTCAGAACATAAAGAAACCGTTCAGATTCTTCGATATGTGGATGGATGATGATGAGTTCATGCCCTTGGTGAAGAAAATATGGGATCAACATTCGGGGGGTTGTCCAATGTATCAGTTGTGTTGCAAACTAAGGAAGCTAAAGCAAGAACTTAAACATTTCAATAAGACTCACTTCTCCAATATTTCAGATAGAGTCAAAGATGCAAAAGATCAAATGGACAAGGCTCAACAAGAGCTGCATACAGTGCCTGAGAATCCAACTTTACGCATGCGAGAAAGAGATGTTGTTCGTAAGTATGCTTCTACCGTCAGGGCGGAAGAGAGTTTTTTCAAACAAAAGGCAAGGATACAATGGCTTAGCTTGGGGGATCAGAATATTAGCTACTTCCACAAATCAATAAATGGAAGACAGAATCGAAATAAGCTTCTCTCCATTACAAGAGAGGATGGGGAAGTCATTGAAGGACATGAGGCAATCAAATCAGAAGTAATTGCATACTTCCAGCGTGTGTTGGGAGTGAAACAGATGCCTAGGGTCTTGAACGAGGAAGTGATGCAATCGGCAATTAACTGCAAACTGTCTTCGACACAACAACATGTACTAGCACAAAAAGTAACAAGGAAGGAGATTAAGCATGCTATGTTTAGTTTGAAAAACAACAAAGCCCCTGGTCCGGATGGATTCAATGCAGGTTTCTTCAAAAGAATGTGGCATATAGTGAGGGAAGATGTAATGAAAGCTGTTAGCTCCTTCTTTCAGACTTGTAGAATGCTTAAAGAAATGAATGCTACATCCATTTCCCTTATCCCTAAAGTTGTTAATCCTACGAGGTTGACAGATTTTCGTCCTATATCTTGCTGCAATACAGTATACAAATGCATCGCAAAGATTCTAGCTGGGAGAATGAAAGTCGTTTTGCCATCCTTAGTAGGTCCGTATCAGACAACTTTTATCTCTGGACAGAGAATAAGAGACAATATTCTTTTGTCTCAGGAGCTAATGAAAGGCTATCATAAATCTACGGGTCCAGCTCGTTATGCCATGAAAGTAGATCTGATGAAGGCTTATGACTCAGTTCGGTGGGATTTCGTTGATGCTACGTTAATAAAAATGGGATTCCCTAGAACAGTCATTGATTGGATCATGGTTTGTGTTCCATCATGTCAATTCTCAATCAACGTCAACGGTGAACTTGCAGGTTACTTTCAAGGGGGGAGAGGGCTAAGACAAGGTGATCCATATCTCCATATTTGTTTGTCCTATGCATGGAAATCCTGTCAGGGCTGTTCTACAGTATGAGTGCCAATTAAAACTTCAAGTTCCACTGGAGATGCAAGAAGGACAGAATTTCTCATCTTTGCTTTGCCGACGACTTGATGATATTCAGCAAAGGAGAAGTATGATCAAAAATGTACTCATAGAGTTTCAAGATGTATAAGGTCTATATCCAAATCCAAACAAAAGTGACATCTTTTTGAGCAGTATGTTAGGTGCTGAAAGGGAACAAATTATCAGTATTCTTGGGTTTAGAGAGGGGGAGCTTCCTATGAAATATTTGGGAGTGCCTCTTATCTCGTCCAGACTAAAGGCTGTTGATTGTAAGGACCTCGTGGATCGAATTACCACTAAAGTACGACATTGGACCTGCAGAACACTGATTAACTGATTTCACAGGGCGAGTACAACTGATTAACTCAGTTTTATTCTCCATCCAGGTTGATTGGGCATCTCTATTCCTATTACCTGGGCAAGTAGTGAAAAATGTTGAGCAAATTATGAGATCCTTTCTTTGGTCAGGTTCAGATATGAGCACTACTAGGGCTAAAGTGGCTTGGGATCAGGTATGTCTTCCAAAAAAGGAGGGGGGGCTAGGCATAAAAAGGATAACAAAATGGAACAAGATTGCCTTGTTGAAACACATTTGGAACTTGTGCAATGACTCGGATGGCTCAATCTGGTCTACTTGGAACAGATCCAATCTCTTGCGAGGTAGGAATTTCTGGACAATCAAGGCGCCAAGAAGCTGCTCTTGGGCTTGGGGAAAGATTCTAAAGCTCAGATCCTTAGCATTGCCGAAGATGAAGCACATCATCGGAGATAGAATGACAACCTCTTTATGGTTTGACAATTGGCATCCTCACAGCCCGCTCGCTGATACTTACGGTGAAAGATTCATCTATGATTCAGGTATGGAACATAACGCGAGAGTTAACGTGCTGATTAATAACTTAGAATAGAGAATTCCTATCACTCATGCTCTTGGCTGGCACCCCATTATAGAAGCTATTCCTTCCACCTCTACTCCTAAGGGGCACAAAGAATGAGATTGTTTGGTTGGATTCGCCAAATCAGAGTCTTTCGGTCAAAGTAGCGTGGGAGCAACTAAGAATTCATCATCAAATGGTTGATTGGCATGGCATTGTGTGGTTCAAGAATGCTGTCCCAAGACATGCATTTCTTCTATAGGTGGCTATCCAACGGAAACTTTCAACGCAGGATAGACTTCATTGGTTTGGTATACATGGTCCCAATAGGTGCTCACTTTGTCTTTGCAACAATGAAGATCACAACCACTTGTTCTTTGAATGCTCCTATACGAAAGCATTATGGTGGAATGTTTGTGACAGATGCGACATTCCAAGAATGACAAAAAGGTTGGATGAATGGATTCGATGGGCCACTGTCACTTGGCATGGCAAAAGTTTCATTAACTTTTCTCGTCAACTGGGTTTCGCAGCTACAGTGTATTGTATCTGGCAAGAACGGAACGCAAGGATCTTTGCAGATGTGTCTAAAACTTCGAATTTGGTTTTTGATCAAATCAAATTTATCATTCGTGATAAGCTTGTTTTGATGAAGAACGTTCAACAAACAGATGAAAACATAAGTATCCAAAGACTTTGGAGGGTCAATAACATGGACTCTTAATTTGATGTTTAGCTGGTTGTTTTTGTACCCCTAGCATATCTAGTTGGTCTAAGTTTTTGTTTTGTTATGTGGCTAGCCTGTAGCCATTTGTTGGTTTCGTTTCTGTTCACATTGTAAATCTTGGGTATGCCCATTATATTCTTTGTATCATTTTCTTTTAATACATAAGTCAGCTTACCAAAAAAAAAAGAGTTCTAATGGAAACAAAAAGGGAGAAGTGAATAGAATAAAAATACATATTTACCTCTTTAAATTATTAGATATTTGTGTTACTATACTTATTGTGATATTCATGTTTCAAGAATATGTATTTTTGACACGACCAAAAGATTGAAGTTTTCTCCCAAGTGCAGGAGTGTCGAAGTAATAAATAACCGGCAAGACTAAGGTCGAACCACAGGGAGGTTAATTGTATAAATTATAAATAACAATAATACAACAACAATAACAACAATAACAACAATAATAATACTAATAATAATAATAAAAGAAGAAGAAGAAGAAGATGAGAACTTTAAGATGGAAGATTAATGTAAGGATTAAACAATTATAAAAATAAATATCAATGTTAGAGGATCCACTAATGGTATTTCAAACAAGTATAATATAAACTCTTTTTACTCAACTGGAAACCACACACAAATGAGGTTCCAATCGGATGATTTGTCATTAATAGATCATTATAAATTATTAACATGATCATATTAATTATCTTATTTACATAACACCAAACTTTAAAATATTGTCAAGAATTCATGATGCTAACTTATGTTAACAACAAATCAAGTTCCTTTCATAGCACAGGTGTAGGTAATACCATACGGTTGGGCTATGAGAGTGTCAAGCATTCGTTGTACCAAGTGTTATGTAACATAAATCTAGATTAATCATTTAACAAGCAAGGTATTACAAATGAGTAAGATAAAAAGATAAGACATGTTAACATTAAACATTAAGGTCCATGTTGAGTTTACACCATACTTATTCTTACACCATTAGTGTAACCTTTTCACATTGACATAATAAACTTAGCTAAACATAATGAAGAAATGAAACAAAAATAAACAAAAGAAGAACATAAATAAGACACAAATTAACTAAGTAAAGGAAAGAAAATGAAAAACATAAACAAGATATTAATGAAAGCAAAACTATATATCTAAAGAGAGAGAGCAAGAGCAAGTTCTTGATCTGAACAACCAAGCTCCTAAATGCATGGCAAATTCCTCCTTTTATAGGCCAAAATTTGGAACTATTGATTTGATGACTAATTGTTGAGTGGGTGGCCAACTCTTGACTTGGTGAAAATCCTTATCTTCTTGTCTGAATAAAAAGTCATTGCTAGCATCAGAACTGGAACCACCTGTACGTATCAATGTTATAGGAAATTATCTTATCTTTCCAGGAAAAAAAATTGAGGTCATTTGGACTTCTAGAACTTGAGATATGGGCTGAACACTGAACAGTGTTTGGGCTGCA
Organism: Populus alba; assembly: GCF_005239225.2. Taxonomy (NCBI): domain Eukaryota; kingdom Viridiplantae; phylum Streptophyta; class Magnoliopsida; order Malpighiales; family Salicaceae; genus Populus; species Populus alba. The sequence continues at coordinate 6,721,730 of NC_133301.1, read as the reverse complement.
GGACAGATTCAGACTTCTTCGTTGTTGCTATAATTTGGACTTGAAAAAGGCCTTTTTAAATCTTGGACTCCACATGAAAGTTTTAGGCCTATGTCTTACCGAATCTATCCAAAAATATGAGGTCATTTGGACATCTAGAACTCGAGATATGACCCAATTACCTAACAGTGTTCCAGTTTGGACTGCACCAACATCTCTTTTCTAAGTTTGGCCTCTCTTTGTCCTTTCAATTTCAATACTTAAACTCATCAATCAATCCTTTCATTTATGTGATAGACCAGCATTTAAGATGAACATTTATTATAAATTAAAGATATCTTATATTATTAGGTATGTTATTATAAAACATGCTTTAGTTATGGAGTTATTGCTACTTCAAGTGCAAAATGATGATATAAAACCTTGATAAAGATGCACTTTTAAATACTAATCAAGTATCTAACCTCGTTTTATGTTCATGAACATAGATGAAAGGGGGTTTGATAATATCAAAAATAATTTTTAAAAAAAAACAACAAATAAACTGATACAATTCAAGAAAGGGTTGAACAAGGAAATTCAGATTTTAGAGTAATTGTGCCTACTGTCCAATTTTATAGCAACAATCATAATGCTCAATCTGACTGTTAGATCAGGCTGAAAATTTACCAAGAGTTTCCTGGCATATTATTCTATGTTTGGATATATTTTCAGGTCAATCATGGATCAATAAGGCCTTGCAATATATGTCAGAACAGACTGTATGAATTTTGTTATTTATTTTATTTTGACTTGTGGACTTTTTATTTAACAAGGATCCTTTCCTTACAAGGATGCGGTAGCTTATTATAGGAATTTCCTAGTTTTACAAGGAAACTTGTCTTAAGGCAGAAATGCTATGGGGTTAAGAAACCCTCACCTAAAGAATACCAATTTGCGAACGAGAAGTATAAGGAAGGTGTCACAAAGTCAGTTGTACCTTGATAAGTCAATTCATTCTTTGTCCCAACAAAGAACATGTGTTGCTTCATGCAAAACACAAGTTCATTTCATAAATCTATGGTTGCTGAAAATTTCAGCTTACAAAACCTTATGTAATAGTTCAACTAGTAACATGAAGAAAATAATAAAACTAATTAATTTAACATTAAATATCACTAGCCCTTCTTTCCTTGTGTATCTAGGATGAATAATGAATTCTTTTTAAGAAAACAATTTTGAAACATTAATGAATCTTTGCCATACTTGAAATTTATATTGCAACCCATTAAAGATCCTTGTAGAACTAGAAAATTCTCATATCAAGTTGGCACGTCCTTTCCAAATAGGAAGTCTATAACAAAATTTATACAACTTATTCTGACCTGTATAACAAGACCTTCCTGAACCCTGATTGACATAATAGTGTAACCAAACATAGAACAATATGCTAGGAAACTCTAGGTAAGTTTTCAGCCTGATCCAATAATTGGATTGAAAATTATGATTGTTGATGTAAAACTAGACATTATACATAATTACACTAAAATCCAAATTTACTTATTTAGCCATTTCTTGGATCGTATCATAAACACTTAAATTAAATTATTGAAATCAATCAAAAGAACAAACCTTAGTCTAAGTCAACATCCATCATCAAGTCTTTTATAATTGATCATCGATGCATATAAATCAATTCAAATTTTGAATATTCACCATTAAAACTATTTTCTTATCTCTCCTTAGTTATAGCCAATTAGAAAACAAGCAATCTAATTAACCATAACTACTAAAAAACTCAAGACAAGTGGTATAATTTAATCTAGTAACAACCTTGAAACTTAAAAGAGAATGATGAAGCTAAACAATACAGGCATAAGTAGTTGCATTTAATTTAGTCGAATATTCTTCCTAATGTTTACTAATTTCTGACATAGTAAATCATTGAACTTTAGTTGCTTCACATTTTAGAGAGATTAAATAATTATGGAGTTGATATCTAATCTAGTAGCAGATTGCAATAAATAATAAACTAGAAGACCTCCTAGTAAACAAATGAGAAAATAATTAAAAATAGAAATCAAAGAACTTTCAACACTCAAAGTATCAATTAAATAAACAATGAAAACAAATTTCATAGTTTTATTGATTCCAATGAGTTGTTTTCTTTTGATCAAATTAAATTCAGTTACACAATACCATCCTGAAAATCATGAAGGAAAGAAAGAAAATAGGGAAAAGAAGAGAGAAGAGAGAGTTGATCTCTTTTTTCTTCTTTTACGCGTTTTCCCCCCTCTTTAGAAGCCTACAAAATCTTCTAAAAATACTTTCAACATTATCTCCAATAATAATCATCAAATATGAATATATAATGAAATCAATAAATAACAAAATAAAGCCTTAATATAACAAGGAAAATGATGCATTCAACTGGAATTCATGCACCAAGTTTGGAAGCTTTTGAAGATAAATCACATAATATTAGATTTGCATGTCAAAGAATGTTCTATGAAATTAGCAGTACAGGTCCAGTAGCTTTATGACCAATTATGACCTCAATTTAGTTGGTATCACTCAAAACACAAAATATGAAAATTGTTGATACGATCCAGGCAAGGTCAAACTCGGATTTTGACATAAAATGTGCAACTATTCAGTTTTACGGTAACGGTCATAATTCTCAATCCTACGATTACATCGGGCTGAAATTTTATGTGGAGTCTCCGGACATATTGCCCTACCTTGGGTTAAAATATCAGGTCAATCGAAGTTCAGGAAGGCATCCAAACACGGGTCAATAAAGGCTGTACGAGTTCTGTTATTTACTTTCTTTTGACTTGTTGACTTCTTATTTGGCTAGGATTGACAATTATGCCCGTTGCTATAAAACTGGATAGTTGCAAATTTTACATCAATATTCGAGTTTGACCTTGCCTGGATCATATCAACTGTAGAGCTATTTCATAGGGTTCCATAGCAGTTTGAATAATCTCATTTAGAGTTCAAATAAAAGAGTTATGCTTATATTACAAAGTCGTGTTGAATCTGTCCAAAATTGCCCGATTAACTTTGTTTGCTATTAACGCCTCCATTTGCATCCTAAATCAAAATATAAAAATAATTAGTACATTTAGACATCAAAAGTAGTACTAAACATTGAAGGAGAAAAATATAACATTTTGCATTCTCATAAGAGATTTGCAAAGAAAGCTGGTGGATCGTGAGGAGAGTGATTATGAATGTAACACCTTGCAATTTCTCGTGTTTATAATTTATTTTTTTTATCAAATGTAAGAATTGTATAGATAAAAAAATAGCAAGACAAGCTTGCAGAACAAGCTGGAAAACCAGCAGTACATATAGAGATACATATATAGGTAAAGGGAACAGACTTCCTTGAACAAACCATAGCAAGACAAGCTTGCGAAATAGACAGCAAAGGGAACAAACTCCCTTATACAACCTAAAATCAAAGGGAATAGGCTCCCTTGTACAAGCATCAAAAGCCATATGGCAATAAACATGCATTAAAACCAACCTAGTAGATAAAGAAGCATCTGCCTGGAAATCCAAAAGCCAACAGTATCAGAGAGGCAAGTCTCCTTCCAACCCGGCAAATTGGCAACAACCTGCTTTCCATCAAAAGAGGGATAACAACAATGAAGACGAACCTCAAAAACAAGTTGGCCATCCTTAAAAGCAAACCAGCTGCTTAACACAACTTACCTTTGGGGAGAGAGTCTCACCCAAATGGAGCCCTATACCAAGCAGGTATAAGAAACCGTCCGCATATATCATCACCAGCAGACCAAACCTGCACCTTGGTAGCAGAATAGAAACAAGGAATCAACAACCCAAGTATGTGGGGAGAGAGCCTCATCCAACCTATTGGGGTTCAAAGCATCTGTCTAGAGAGGTCAGCCAAATCAAACCTACAAAATAACCAAAATACACATGGGGGTGTCATGGGGAGAGAACCTCACCCAGACAGATTAAGCCCTAGCAAAGCAGTACGACGACAACAAGTAGAAGTGCCCTTGAGAAAGGATGACATACACAACAAGCAAAGCACATATCTGATAAACTAGATCACCATGCCAGCATGGAGGGGGCCATGTATTAGGGGTGAGAGCCTCACCCAAACAGGCAAAGAAATCCTTTATAGCAGGACTCCACACGTTTGCCAAAAAAGCTCCAAGACCTGCATAACACAATCTTGGAGGAAAGCTAGCATCACAACATGCAGTCCCATGACACTTTATCAACAACAAATATGTAGACAAGCTTAATGAGCTACCCAATAGATGTAGCATCAACAAGAAGTCTCATCCTAATCAGCCAGACCCAATCCAGAAAGAGCCCAGACAGACCCCAACCAATGCCCCACATTAGGCAAAGAAATCCTTTGCAGCAAACCAACAGCATCAAGCTACCCAACTAGCAAACACATGCAGAATAACCCCATTACAACAACAGGTAAGGAAACCAAACATTTGGGGAGAGAGCCTCACCCAACCGATCCCTTTACCAAGCAAAATGGCAGCCGAATCAAACCTGTAGAATAACTAGAACAGGAGAGCGTACAGTCTAGACATGGGGAGAGAGCCTCACCTAGATAGACAAAGCCCTAACAAGTGGAACATCCGGGCATAAAGACCTTCAAAGAAGCTATCATCATCTATGTTAGCGGAGAAATTGACGCCGGCAATAGTGATGTGAAAATTTTAAAGATGAACAGTAAGGGAACCAGAGACCCCATCGGGCCATACAGAGAACAGATCCAGGAAAAATAAGAGTGGAGGGAAAGAAATCAAACCTTCATCTAAGTCATCTACAGAGGAGAGAGTTGCCACAAGTCATTAGCAAAAACCCTAGCATCTGTATCACTAGCCTATCCACTCGTTAGGGTTATGGGGAAACCATAATGTACTCACTCTGTTTGCATTCGAGTTGAAACAGAGATGTCGATGTTGGATGGTCATGGGAGCTATAAAGAGAGAGCGCACTAAGCTCAGGAGTAACATCCATCCACGAGGAGAAACTTCAGGAGAAGGAGAGCATCTCTCTCTAAATTCTCTCTCTATCCGCTAACTCGACTGAGAGCTCTTTCTTTTCTCATGTGTTTATACTTATTTCAATGATCGAGTGTGTAAAAACTTAGGTAATTTTTTTCAACACATATAAATTAAATTACCAAATTTCCCAAACTACATATACATGAATTGATTATAAAATAATTCCTTGAAAATATAAGAATTTTCTTTAACATGGAAGGCATGGTAGCTCGGCGACTCCTTAGAAAAGAGAACTTTGATCTTCAATAATTTTACCTAAAACATACATCATATCATAAAAGATATAATAAACATGTGCATCATTGTGGTTACTAACATGTAATACTAAACAAACAGATCTAATTTTGTATATCATTTTCTCGACTCATCGAATTTATATTAGTTTTCAATGTTGTACTTTCTCATTCATTATTGATGAATTCTCTTCCCATCATTATACGCATCAAATTCACACCATAATATCATATTAATGCTTACATGTACAACTTGGTTTAATTCATCCCAGTGTGATTCATTAATTACATCTTGCAAATCAATTGAATATATATTTTAATGCTTCCATATTGTGTTCCATATCTCATTTCACTTATCGAGCACATTAAAGTCGTATTACCATTTCATTATCAACATATTTAATCCATTTCCTATCTCGTTTTCTTATATACATCTAACTTGTATCATTTTAATTATAAGTCCTTTGGCTTCCCAGGCAGTCATTTTATTTTAAAACAAACAATATAAATTCGAATAGTTTCCCAATCATATAGTTTATTTCATCTATAGTTCATCTCAGAACTTGTTATGTCATTTTCGTTAACTTATCAATAAAAATTTCAACCCAAGGTCTATCATGTCTATTAGGGCTTAACCACATCATTTCCAAACTCAATTATACTTTTGATCCATTATGGTTTTTTATTAGTACTTAAAAGTGCATTTTTATCAAGGTTTTATATCATCATTTTGCATTTGAAGTATCAATAACTCCTTAACTAAAGCATGTTTTACAATAAGAAGTTTCATACTATAAGATACCTTAATTTATGGTAAATGTTCATATTAAATGCAGGCCTATCACATAAATCAAAGGATTCACTGATGAGTTTAATTACTGAAATTGAAAAGACAAAGAGAGGGCTAAATTTAGAAAAGAGATGCTGGTTCAGTCCAAATTAAAACACTGTTTAGTCATTGGATCATAGCTAAAGCTGTAAAACTTGGATTTAGGTCTGCTCTATATGGATGGAAAACTAAGACATAGGCCTAAAACTTTTCATGCAGAATGCAAGATTTAAAAAGGCCGTTTTCAAGTTCAAATTGGAGCAACAACGGAGAAGTCCAAATTTGTTTTGCAGCCCAGATACTGTTCAGTGTTCAACCCATATCTCAAGTTCTAGAATTCCAAATCCATTGATTCTTTCTTTGTTGGAAAGCTGAGACAATTTCTTAGACCTTTCATAATTCAAGTCTATTCAAATTCTGACTTTAGCAATGACTTTTTGTTCAGAATAGAAGATAAGGATGTGGCCACCCACTCAACAATTAGTAATCAAATCAATAGTTCCAAATTTTAGCCTATAAAGGGAGGCATTTGCCATGCATTTAGGCATCTTGGTTGTTTAGATCAAGATCTTGCTCTAGCTCTCTTTATTTGTATTTTGTAATGTTCAAGTTTAATTTTATATTATATTAATCTCTTGTTTATGATTTTCATTTCATTTACTATACTTATATAAATATATTCTTATCTTGTTTATTTATGTTTCTCTCTTTCATTATGTTTAGCTAAATTTATTATGTCTAGGTGAAAAGGTTATACTAATGGTGTAAGAATAAGTATAGTATAAGCTCAACATGGACTTTGTGATGCGAACCTCGTGATCACGTGGTCACGCAACCCACAATCAAGATTGAGATCTGATCCCGGAAAGCCGAAATAGGTCTGATAGGAGTGTGACACAATGGAAACCTACCCCAAGGCACTAACACTATTGGAATGAGTAGAATGACGCCACGAAGCCAGTTAATCTTCGATAAGTCAGATTCAGTTCGTTCAAGAACTGAAGAATGCAAGAATCACTCTCACACATTAAAACTGAAAAATTCAGAATAATAATCATCAAAGCTGCTGAAATTGTGGCTTACATGAGTTTAAATAGTTCTTGAAAAGTTAACCCTAATGGACCCTTTATGTGGACTTATATGAGGTCCACTCAAAACTGGCCCAAAACCCTAAACTAAAAAGCCCATAACCTGATCCAAACAAGCCTTGGACCCTAGCTCAAAACAAAGTTTTAATTAAGCCGAAACATTAAAGAAAATAATAAAAATAACTAATATGTCATTAAATACCACCAGCCCTTCTTTCCTTGTGTGACTAGGATGAATAAGAAATCCTTATAAGAAAAGGATTCTGAAACATTAATGAATCACTGCCACACTTGTAGATTATATTGCAGCTCATTAAAAATCCTTGTGGAACTAGGAAATTCCCAAAGCCAGCTGCCACATCCTTGGAGGAAAAGAATCCTAACCAAATAGGAAGTCCACAAGTCAAATGGAAGTAAATAACAAAATCCGTACAGCCTCCGTTGACCAGTATTGCGGTTCCTTCCCGAACTCCGATTGACCTGAATTTTTAACCCAAGGTAGTAAGATATGTATGGAGAGTCCACATAAAATATTATCCCGATCCAACGGTCAGATTGAGAATTATGATTGTTGCCATAAACCTGGACTGTTGCGCTTTTTACGCCAAAATCCGAATTTGACCTTACTTGGGTCGTATCACATGGCTGAACCGTATCACTTTGCTTGTTAAATGGTTAATCTAGATTTATGTTGTATAACCCTTGGTACAACAAATACTTGGCGCTTTCATAGCTCAACCGTATGGTATAACCGACACCTGTGCTATGAAAGGAATTTGATTTGTTGTTAACATAAGTTATAATTATGAATACCTAACAACATTTACAAGTATTAGCATTATTTGAATAAGATAACTAATGTAATCATGTTTACAATTTATAATCCGATTGGAACCTCCTTTGTGTGTGGTTTCCAGTGAAGTAATAAGACTTTATACTATACTTGTTTGAAATACCATTAGTGGGTCCTCTACCCTTGATAATTGTTTTTATCATTGTTTAATCCTTATATCAATAACACATCTCAAAGCTCTCTTCAACTTATTGTTATTATTGTTGTTGTTGTTGTTGTTGTTGTTGTTGTTGTTACTATTGTTGTTACTATTATTATTATTATTATAGTTAACCTCCCTGTGGTTCGACCCCAATCTTGTCAGGTTATTTATTACTTCGACACTCCTGCACTTGGAATAAGACATCAATCTTTTGGTCGTCTCAAGTTTTTGATGCCGTTGTCGGGGAGGTAAATTCTTGTATAAATTATAATATTTATTTTATTTTCTCTTTTCACTTTTCATTTTATATAACCTTTGTTTCTTTTGTTTCGTTCTGTTTTGTTCTTTTTCTTTGCTTTCTTTTATTCTCTTCCTACACATGCATGAGAGTTTGGTCATGTACATTAAGTGGTAGACTATGTAGGGTATCCTCATTATTTTCAAAAAAATATGACAGAAGAAGATAACCAGACGCTTCATAATGAGAATAATGAGAATAACTGTGTTAGAACACTTAAAGACCACATGAATCCCACAAGAACAAGTGCATCCTCATGCATAGTTTCCCCCCTTAATGCATCTCATTTTAATTTTAAGTCGGACATTATTCGACTTTTACCTTCTTTTCATGGATTAGAGCTAGAAAATCCATACTTGCATTTAAGAGAATTTGAGGAGGTCTGTAACACCTATAATGACTCAAATTGTAGCATGAACACCATCCAATTAAAGCTTTTTCCTTTTTCATTAAAAGATAAAGCTAAAACATGGCTACAAAATTTAAGACCAGGATATATTTGTGCTTGGGATGAAATGCAAAACAATTTTTAAAGAAGTTTTTCCATCTCACATAACAAACTCTTTCAAAGACAAATTTTAGTTAGAAGAGTTATAACAATAATGCACAAACTTCACAGCCATTGTTTCAAGCACACCATAATTTTCAACAATCTCATAGATATGCACCTTCTTATGCTCCCCTTCCTAGAAGAAATCTTGAGAAAACATTGCATGCATTCATTGAAAAGCAGGAGTCAATCAACACTCAACTTGCTTAAAGCATGACAGATTTTAATATACTCTTGCATCATTCACATCTGCTCTTAGTTTTCGAGAGAAATGTAGTTTCCATCTCAACCACAACAAAATCCCAATGGGCGATACAATGCAAAATGCAAGTGGTTTCGGAAGCCAACACATGAATCAAGTCAAATCAGTCATCACTCTTTGCAGTGGTAAGGTTATTGAAAAACCCACCGTTGACTCTTGTGAGAAAGATGATGAGTCAATCTCTAAGGGTAAGGAAGAGGTTGAACCTCAACATTGCAAAGAAAAGGCTGATTCCCGGCCAGCAGTTCCATTTTCTCATACCATAACCAAACAAGGGAAAGTCTATCACAACTCTGAAATGTTTGAAACTTTCAAATAGGTAAGGATCAATATACCTTTGTTGGATGTTATTAAACAAGTTCCTTTCTATGCTAAATTTTTAAAAGATCTGTTCACTGTGAAGAGAAAATTGAATATGAAAAAGAAAGCCTTTTTTGCCGAACAAGTAAGTGACAAAAGAAAGTTCTTGAACGAAGTGAAGAACTTTTATTGGGATGACCCTTATTTATTCAAATATTGTCCTAATCAAATATTTTGAATATGCATTCCTGATAATGAGGTAAGTAGTGTCATTAAGGTTTGTCATTCTGAGGCATGTGGGTGTCATTTCTCATCAAGAAAGATAACTACAAAAATCTTACAAAGTGGATTTTACTGGCCCACAATGCTCGGACTCACAAGCATTCTGTAAGACTTGTGAAAATTGTCAAAAGTTGGGATCTATTTCAAAACATCACATGATGCCTTTAAATCCTATTATTGTCATTAAGATCTTTGACTGTTGGGGTATATATTTCATGGGTCCATTTCCTCCATCATTTAGTTTTTTGTACATATTAGTCGCAGTAGATTATGTTTCAAAATAGATAGAGGCAATTCCAAGTCGAAACAAGATTGAGATCTGATCCCGGAAAGTCGAAATAGGTCTGATATGAGTGCGACACAATGGAAACCTGCCCCAAGGCACCAACACTATTGGAATGAGTAGAATGACGCCACGAAGCCAGTTAATCTTCGATCAGTCAGATTTAGTTCGTTCAAGAACTGAAGAATGCAAGAATCACTCTCACACGTTAAAACTGAAAATTTCAGAATAATAATCATCAAAGCTGCCGAAATTTTGGCCTACATGAGTTTAAATAGTTCTTGAAAAGTTAACCCTAATGGACCCTTTATGTGGACTTATATGAGTTCCACTCAAAACTGGCCCAAAACCCTAAAATGAAAATCCCATAACCCTAAAATGGCTTGACTTCTATCATGTTGAATTCACCTAACTTTGGAGGGTTGTTCCAATGATAAATATGTATCAGAATATGTAATAAACACTTTTTGGCCAAGATTTGAAACTTAATTAAGAGAATTAAGAGTTGCTCTTCCAAATTGATTTTGTGAAGAACCTTACTTGACTTATCACTCTTCAATCAGAAAGAGTGTGGCGTCGAAATCCTAGACTGATCTTTGTGGCGTCCAGATCGACTTATCAAAGTATCATTCTAGTCTATCCTCCATCTTATTTACCTTTAAATCACTACAATCCAGCCTAAATACCAATAGAAAGACAACACAACCAGACCCATCCTTCATCCATTTTCGTTAGAATCATTATTGTCGACTTTCGAATTATTCACGGCACATCATCTGGTATCAGAGCATCAGTTGCGATCTAAGACAGGAGCCAAAAACAACAACAAGAAGAAGAAGAAAGGTTTGCTGGAATTGAGGTTGATAGACTTAACTATGGTTGGAGATAAAGAAGATTTGCTAAGAGGGTTAAGTTTGGAACAGGCACAGGTTATGGGCTTACAACGATCTCATGCTGAGATTCGGGATGAGATGACTGGAATTCATGAACAGTTGAATACCCTTATGCAAAGGATGCAAAGAAATAATTTGCAACCCCAACCGAGGCAAGCACTTTGGGTGCCATGAAATGATATTATAGAAGCTGACGAAGATCTAAATGGGGATGATGAGGCTGATGATAGGGTCAGACCAAGAAGGCAGAATTATAATCCTCCTAATGGTCTCAAACTTAAGATTCCACCGTTTAGAGGAAGTAGTTCACCTGAGGAATACTTGGAGTAGATTCAGAAGGTTGAAAAGGTGTTTGAATGTGATGCGGACCAGCCCAGAAACACCAGCAAGGACCCATTACATGTTCCAAATGGACCAATGACTCGGTCCAAGACAAAGACATTGAAAGACGCATTGAATGCATTGGTTTTGAAGGTTTCCACCAAGTCAGAATTGGAAGGTCCATTGGAGTATCAAGAGGAGATCCTAGTACATCTTATCTATATGCAAGAGGGGTCCAATACAACCTTATTTGGGCCATGAGATAAGGGCTTTATTTTATTTTGTTAGCAACCCAAGGCTTGTTTGGGCTTAATTCATACTTTGTTTTAAGTTAGGATCCAAGGCTTGTTTTGGATTAAGTTATGGGCTTTTCATTTTAGGGTTATGGGCTTTTCATTTTAGGGTTTTGGGCCAGTTTTGAGTGGACCTCATATAAGTCCACATAAAGGGTCCATTAGGGTTAACTTTTCAAGAACTATTTAAACTCACGTAGGCCAAAATTTCGGCAGCTTTGATGATTATTATTCTGAATTTTTCAGTTTTAACGTGTGAGAGTGATTCTTGCATTCTTCAGTTCTTGAACGAACTGAATCTGACTTATCGAAGATTAACTGGCTTCGTGGCGTCATTCTACTCATTCCAATAGTGTTGGTGCCTTGGGGCAGGTTTCCATTGTATCGCACTCATATCAGACCTATTTCGGCTTTCCGGGATCAGATCTCAATCTTGATTGTGGGTTGCGTGACCACGTGATCACGAGGTTCGCATCAGTTGGTATCAGAGCTAGGCTCCGAAACAAGGTCATATCATTCTGTTATTTTCGTTTTTTTTTTAGTGTCCCTTAAGTTTTTTAGTGTTTGCATCCATCTTCTTGTTCTTCGTGTCTGTGTCATCTAAGCAAAAAAAAAAAAAAGTTTATATTTCATCTTGTTACTGCCTCTAATCATATCAGTTTGTTAAAAAGAAAAAAAAAATCAGAAAGAAATAGAGAAAAGAGTGATTAGTTGAAATTTGAAGGATCATTCAATTTTTGCCGCAGAAACACAAATCTTGGTGAACCATAAGCAAACCACCTCAGAATCAATTTAAACTTCATATTCAGTCTATTGGGGGTGGGATCACATGATATATCAAAGTTGGGCTTATTCTGATATTATTTGCTTGAGGTTTTAATTCGAGTTTCAATTCTGCCGCAAAACACTACTCTTAGTGAACCCTAGGTAAAATACCTTGGAATCTATTGAAACTTCATATTCTGAGTATTGGGTATGCGATTGCATCACATATTAAATTTGGGATTATTTTGATATCGTTTTCTGGAGGTTTTAATTGGAGGTTCAATTCTGCCGCAAACTGATCATACAAGGGGTTTGGGTACCTAGACATTATAGAACGACCTATAAATTGATTTTTGGTGTTTTCATAGTATTGCAATACTAAATATTGAATTTGAGGTCATTTCAAGATCGTTTGGTCTGGGTTTCAATTCTGTTACGTAAAATTGCGTAATAGGTTAGATTTGCCTCGAGTTTCAAAACATGATCTTTGTTGTTTAGTTTTGTCCAAATATTTTTTGTTTCTGCTATATTTGGATTATCTAGGAGTCAAGTAATTGTTTTCTTAACATTCCCTTCTGTTTTATTTCGTGTCTTCGTTTCGTCCACAATTCATACGAATTTGCATTGCTACTCGCAAAATCATAATCCTAGTTTTGTTTTTGCTTTGTTTTCAGTATATTTATTGATTCTTGAGTTCTGAAAATTATATTTAGAGTGCGCTGCGAAGGCTATTGACTTTGATTTGTTGATTTCAGTTCCTAAAGAACCAAAAGAAAGCAAGTTGTGAGGTAAAAGGCGTAGAGAGCTTAATAGAGTGAAAAGCCTTAATTTTTGGTTGTGTGATACACGAGAGGTGTGAGGATATATTTGTGCTACTGACCAAATTTTGCAGATTCAAAGAATGTCTGAAAATAACGAATCAGCGACACAAAACCTTGACGTAGCTTTCCAATTGCGATCCATAGGCCCGCAACTTGAGCTGTTGTCTAGGACGTACAAGGATCTGAAAGATGAGGTGAATTCGATAAAGCAACAGAATAGTGGGGCTGATCGACGGGGAAATACGGTCCGCATGGCGGCACGGAATGTCAAATCTGATTTTGAAGAGTTTGTTGATGAAAACGCAGATGGGGGTGAAGATGACTATGATTTTGCATCAGCTGGCCAAGGAATCAGGTCTGGATCGAGCAGGGCTAGGAGGAATGTGAATTTCCGTGGCATGAGCACTTATGAAGATATGGATGGGGATTTGGACACCATTAAACTGAAAATTCCTACTTTTCAAGGTAAAAACGATCCCGAGGCTTATTTGGAGTGGGAGAAAAAGGTAGATTGGATTTTTGATTGCCATAGCTATTCTGAACAGAAAAAGGTGAAATTGGTGATAATTGAGTTTACGGAGTATGCGTTGATTTGGTGGGATCAGATTGTGATCAGTAGGAGGAGGAATGGCGAGCGACCCGTTCAGACTTTGGGGGAGATGAAAGTCTTAATGAGGAGACGATTTGTGCCAAACCACTATTATAGAGACTTATATCTGAAGCTCCAAGGTTTGAATCAAGGTTATAAGACAGTAGATGAATATCACAAAGAGATGGAGATAGCAATGATTCGGGCCAATGTTGTTGAGGATAGAGAAGCCACCATGGCTAGATTTCTTAATGGGTTGAATCGGGACATTGCTAATGTGGTTGAGCTACAGCACTATGTGGAGCTAGAGGACATGGTTCACATGGCGACGAAGGTGGAGAGACAACTTAGGAGGGGGCATGCTCGGCCAGCGTTTAATTCGGGTTCGTCATCATCTTGGAAGCCGAATCTAAAGAGAGAGGGCATTGTCCGCCCAAGATCCTTTGGTCCTTCTAGAACTGAACCACCAAAGGCTAAAGTTGATGTCCCTACTGATGCCAAAGGTAAATCTGAAACTCAACCTAAACGTACTCGTGATGTTAAATGTTTCAGGTGTCAGGGACATGGACATTATGCTTCAGAGTGTCCAAACAAGAGAATCATGATGATTAGAGATAATGGTGATGTGGAATCTGAAAGTGACAGTTCTGATTGTGAAGGCATGCCACCATTGGAGGATAGTGATGGGGATGAGTTAGCTTTACCAGTTGAGGAGTCCTTGGTTAAGGCGAACACTTCAGGTTCAGGTCAAAGAAGATGATACTAATGAACAAAGGGAGAACATCTTCCATACGCGTTGTTACGTACAAAGAAAGGTGTGTGGTTTAATTATAGATAGTGGAAGTTGTGTTAATGTTTGCAGTGCCACCCTTGTTAGTAAACTGAATTTGTGTACTGCTAAGCATGCTAAACCATATAGATTGCAATGGCTGAATGATAGTGGTGAAGTGAAAGTGACTAAACAGGTTGTGGTTCCATTTTCGATTGGAAATATGTTGATGAAGTTCTGTGCGACGTGGTACCAATGCAAGCAAGTCACATCTTGTTGGGGAGACCATGGCAATATGATAGGAAGGCAATTCATGATGGGGTTAAAAATAGGTATACCATTGTAAAAGATGGTAAAACATCACTCTTGTACCTCTTACACCCAAACATGTGTATGATGATCAAATAAAGCTAAAAAGTGAGCATGAGGCGATGGGGAGAGAAAATCAAGGTGAGGAAAAAGGGGAGAGAAGACCATCAGATTCGGCTAGAACCCAAACCACTACAACCCATTCGGCCACCATCCAAACACAAGCAAATATTCGCCAACACTCCAAAACAAATCAAACCATTCGACCACAACTCAAAAAACACCCAAATCTGGTCG